>NC_092392.1:58337423-58637423 GCF_030028105.1 Mobula birostris
TGCTTAAATGCCCTTAAAGTATCTGCCTCCACCATCAACCCTGCAGGGCGTTCCATACACCCACCACTTTCTGTGTAAAAAACGTACCTCTGACATCCCCTCCCCAATACCTTCCTCCAGTCACCTTTCCTCAAATCACCTTAGAATTATGACTTTTGTATTTTCCACTAGCCTCGGAAAAAGTCCCTGGCTCTCCAATCAATCTATGTCTCTTATCATCTTGTACACCTCTATCAAGTCACCTCTCATCCCCCTTTGCTCCAAAGAGGAAAGCCCTAGCTCTTCTCAACCTAGCCTCTTATCCTGGTAAATGTCCTCTGCACCTTCGCTAAAGTTTCCATACTCTTCCGATACTGAGGCGACCAGAACAGAGCACAATGTTCCCCACGGCACTGGTAACTCCGCCGAGTGTCAAGGGTTTGTGGCTAGTTTCTCTTCTCGGTGGAGGTCACCACTCAGCACATTTGTCGTTACTTGACACTCAACAGCTGGTGCTTGAATGTTGTCAAAGTCTTGCTGTATGTAGGCAAGGACTGCTTTGTTCAGTGAGGAGTGGTGAATGGAATTTAGCATTACGTGATCGTCGTGTGTGACTGGGAGAGAGTGGTTAATATCCTTCCTGAATGAACATCAGTGAACCCGGTGGCACGAGAGATTCTGTAGATGCTGGAAATCTGGGGCAACACACACGCAGAACGCTGGAGGAACTCAGCAGGTCAGGCAGCATCTACGGAGGGAAATGAAAAGTCCATGTTTCGGGCCAAGACCTGGAAAGGAAGGGTACAGATGCCAGAATAAGAGGCTGGAGAGGTGATATGTGAAAATGGTAAAGGGCTGAAGACGAAGGAACGTGATAGGAGACGACAGTGGACCGTGGAAGAAAGGAAAGGAGATGGGGAACAAGGGAGAAGTGATAGGCAGGTCACGAGGGCGGAGGAATAGCAGAGGAGGGATGAGAGAATGAAAAGGTAATCAGAATAGGGAATGGAAAAAGAAAGAGGCTGGTGGGGGGAAGAGAAGGAGAGGAGAGTGATTACTGGAAGTTAGAGAAATAAATATTCAAGCCATCAAGTTGGAGACTAATCAGACAGAATATGAGGTTGCTCCTCCAACCTGAATTCGGCTTCATTCTGGCTGTAGAGGAGTCCATGGACAGATATGTTGGTATCGGAATGGGAAGTCAAACTGAAACTGGTGGCCACCAGGAGATCCTGCCTTTTAACACCATAAGACATAGGAGCAGAATTAGGCCACTCGGCCCATCGAGTCTGTTCCGCCTTTCCATCATGGCTGATTTATTATCCTTTTGCAGCGGACAGAGTGACAGTGAACATACAGTGAACCCTATCAGCTCTTACAACAAGAACACAGTAATTTTGTGGTTATAAATACTAATACTGGATGTTTTTCTTTTAAATTCCATGTTAATAACTTTAGCAGAATCTAAGATTCACAAGAATCGTGGTGGGATCTGAACTTGGGTCTCAGCATTGTTTGTTCAAGATCCTGGTTTTACAGTTTACTGCTATCCCACTATCTCCTTGTTGGGCTAAATTCCCTTTTTTTTCTGAATACCCACCGCAGTGTTCGACATGCATTACCTCTCAGGGTCCTCTCGTCTTCTGGCCTTCACTCCAAGTGTGGCAATTCTGAGGAAATTAGAAAGTGAGTTACTGAGGCAAGATTCGGATTAATTCATTAATACATGCACATCAAAACGCACAGTGAAAAGCATTGTGTGCTGTTATGTTTGTGGTAGTGGGAAGCCAGGTGGCTGTGAATTACACACACGAGAGACAGGGAGGTGAGGAACAAATGTCCTGCTGTTAATTTAAATTGTAATTCATCCACCCAGAATTCCCTCTCACATTACGTTTGGTGTGTAACACACGGGGAGTTTAACAGCAAACTGTGAGGGTCAAAATATACTTGAATACATCACATATCACCCTCCCCTGATTTTAAAAGCCTCGCCCCCGTCCCATGCACAGACCAGCTGCCAAGCTATTAACATTCAGTGGGGTCATCATCAAATGCAACCAACAACAAAAAACATTTTTTTTAAACAAAGAAAGGGTAGAGTGCCTCTACTCCCAGACATGACCCTGGGGATTATTCTGCCCCATGTGCTGAGGGTTAGTCACTAAACGAGAGATTCAGTCTGTCTGGAGGCCGCCCGTTCCTGTGAGGGTACTGAAAACCAGGGGATGACACCAGAGTCATTTTACTTCTTGGTGTAGTATGTGTAGATCTTGTCTTGGGGGCTGCATTGTCAGTAGGGGGCACCTCAGAAAGCACAGGGGATGGGGGAGCACTAGCTGCATCATTTGATCTTAAGGGATGTTCTGCAGTCGTTGACTCAGAATCCTGTCCCCTTTCTACAACTGGATCTCGATTGGTCAGTTGGTGCTGGTTTCCAGTAGCCTCAGAAATGTGCAATATGGGATCAACCTGCCTTCTCCAGATGTTGAGGTCACCAGTTTCCACTTGTGTATGACACAGGACCAGTTTGTGCCACCACCATCGCAGGTGTCCACTTTATTGCAAAGTCCTAGTTCCAGGCAAGTACACTCTCTCCTACTGTGAAACTTCTGTACTGTGCTTTGCAACGTCTCTCAGCAGGTCCAGCTGGGTGCAAGGCTGTCTTTTCATCAGTGCAGCAGCTAGAGCCATCTTGGTGATGGTCTGAGGTGTGTCAGTAAGGAAGTGCTAAGACACTGGTTGAGGTATCCACTTCCCACTGAAGTCTTGAGGGCTTGTTTCATTGCTAGCATGAATCATTAGTGCCTGGATGATATGGTGTTGACTTGATGTGCTGAATACTGTTTGCTTCCATAAACTCTTCAGATAGGAGCTGCGGACCCTTGTCACTGTGCACCCTTGTCACTATGGGCCCTTGTCACTGTGGGCCCTTGTCATTGTGGGCCCTTGTCACTGTGGGCCCTTGTCACTATGGGCCCTTGTCATTGTGGGCCCTTGTCACTTGTCACTGTGGGCCCTTGTCACTGTGGGCCCTTGTCGCTATGGGCCCTTGTCATTGTGGGCCCTTGTCACTGTGGGCCCTTGTCGCTATGGGCCCTTGTCATTGTGGGCCCTTGTCACTGTGGGCCCTTGTCGCTTGTCACTGTGGGCCCTTGTCGCTATGGGCCCTTGTCATTGTGGGCCCTTGTCACTGTGGGCCCTTGTCGCTATGGGCCCTTGTCATTGTGGGCCCTTGTCACTGTGGGCCCTTGTCGCTATGGGCCCTTGTCATTGTGGGCCCTTGTCACTGTGGGCCCTTGTCACTGTGGGCCCTTGTCGCTTGTCACTGTGGGCCCTTGTCATTGTGGGCCCTTGTCATTGTGGGCCCTTGTCACTTTGGGCCCTTGTCGCTTGTCACTGTGGGCCCTTGTCGCTATGGGCCCTTGTCATTGTGGGCCCTTGTCACTGTGGGCCCTTGTCGCTATGGGCCCTTGTCATTGTGGGCCCTTGTCACTGTGGGCCCTTGTCGCTATGGGCCCTTGTCATTGTGGGCCCTTGTCACTGTGGGCCCTTGTCGCTTGTCACTGTGGGCCCTTGTCGCTATGGGCCCTTGTCATTGTGGGCCCTTGTCATTGTGGGCCCTTGTCACTGTGGGCCCTTGTCACTGTGGGCCCTTGTCACTATGGGCCCTTGTCATTGTGAGCCCTTGTCACTTGTCACTGTGGGCCCTTGTCACTTGTCACTATGGGCCCTTGTCACTATGGGCCCTTGTCATTGTGGGCCCTTGTCACTGTGGGCCCTTGTCACTTGTCACTATGGGCCCTTGTCATTGTGGGTCCTTGTCACTGTGGGCCCTTGTCACTATGGGCCCTTGTCACTGTGGACCCTTGTCACTATGGGCCCTTGTCGCTATGGGCCCTTGTCACTGTGGGCCCTTGTCACTATGGGCCCTTGTCACTATGGGCCCTTGTCGCTATGGGCCCTTGTCACTGTGGGCCCTTGTCACTATGGGCCCTTGTCACTATGGGCCCTTGTCACTGTGGGCCCTTGTCACTTGTCACTATGGGCCCTTGTCATTGTGGGTCCTTGTCACTGTGGGCCCTTGTCACTATGGGCCCTTGTCACTGTGGACCCTTGTCACTATGGGCCCTTGTCGCTATGGGCCCTTGTCACTGTGGGCCCTTGTCACTGTGGACCCTTGTCACTATGGGCCCTTGTCGCTATGGGCCCTTGTCACTGTGGGCCCTTGTCACTGTGGGCCCTTGTCATTGTGGGCCCTTGTCACTTGTCACTGTGGGCCCTTGTCACTTGTCACTATGGGCCCTTGTCACTATGGGCCCTTGTCATTGTGGGCCCTTGTCACTGTGGGCCCTTGTCACTTGTCACTATGGGCCCTTGTCATTGTGGGTCCTTGTCACTGTGGGCCCTTGTCACTTGTCACTATGGGCCCTTGTCACTGTGGACCCTTGTCACTATGGGCCCTTGTCGCTATGGGCCCTTGTCACTGTGGACCCTTGTCACTGTGGGCCCTTGTCACTATGGGCCCTTGTCATTGTGGGCCCTTGTCACTTGTCACTGTGGGTCCTTGTCACTGTGGGCCCTTGTCGCTATGGGCCCTTGTCACTTTTGTCCCTTGACGCTATCGGCCCTTGTCACTGTGGGCGCTTGTCACTATGGGCCCTTGTCATTGTGGGCCCTTGTCACTTGTCACTGTGGGTCCTTGTCACTGTGGGCCCTTGTCGCTATGGGCCCTTGTCATTGTGGGCCCTTGTCGCTATCGGCCCTTGTCACATCACTGTGGGCCCTTGTCACTGTTGAGGGAACACAAAATAGCAACACATAGAAAGCAGCTCCTCAATGCATTACTCAAATGTGATGTTCTTCTGCCTCAGGCCAGTTGTTGTGTGTGTGTGCTCTACGATCAAGAACATGTGGCCTTCTACAGGTCCTGCATAATCTAAGTGAATCCTCTGCCACGGTTCTTCAAGCCATTCCCATGGAACACTTCTCACTCGCTGACAATGTGGGCATGCTTTGGCTTTCTCTTCCATGGTTACATCCAGCCCTGGCCTCCAGAAGTACTGATTTCTTTCATGCACAGCGTCCTTGTCAAGCACTTGCTTTCTTAATGACAACATAGTAGCCCCATAGCGCACGTCCTGCTTGGAATGTGACCTCTTCCTGTCGATCCTGGTAAGGTTTTATTCTGTGGTTTGCTCTCCTTTCCATTTCTAAGTAACCACGTCCACCACTTTAGATAGAACAGGGTCAGTATGTGCGTACTCCTGGATCTGTGCCAAAGTTATTGCAGCTGTAGGTACCTCTGTGAAGCAGAAGATTTTTTCGAGGGATGCCTCTGGAGCTAAGGGTAGTCTGAACAGTCCATCAGCATTTGAATGGTACCCAGACCTCCAGTACTTTATATAGTACTAATGTGCAGACAGTAACACAACGCAACACTGCTTTGACCAGCAGCTAAGCATGTGGATCAAAAATTGCTGTCAAGCAGCAATAATCTGGCAGCAGTGTAAATGGTTGACTACAGAGGTATTGATGGAATTTCAAAGACAACTGTGAGTGCTTCCCGCTCAGTCTGGGCATAGTGGCTTTTTACCTTGTTTAACGACCCCGATGTAAAAGCGATTGAACGATCTACACCCGGTGACCTGCCGTGTAGGATAACTGCCCCCACACCAGATGGTGATGTGTCGCAGGCCAATGATGGGTTGAAGTGTGTGAGTGCTTCAGACTGTGACAAAGCTGGTTTGGCCTTTTTGAAAGATAACCCATCGATCACATGATCCAAATATTCAATCAAAGGTCGCAAGAACTCATACTTGTCCATAGTCCTTGGTGGTTCAGTGCAGCATCTAAGCTTTGGAGCTGTTCATTCATCATTTTCCCAGCAATTAGTAAATCATCCGAATAACATTTCACCCTATCAACCCTCTCAGGATCTGATCCACCTCACCCCCGTCAACCCGATCAGGATCTGATCCACCTCACCCCCGTCAACCCGATCAGGATCTGATCCACCTCACCCCCGTCAACCCGATCAGGATCTGATCCACCTCACCCCCGTCAACCCGCTCAGGATCTGATCCATTACACCCCCGTCAACCCGCTCAGGATCTGATCCACCTCACCCCCGTCAACCCGATCAGGATCTGATCCATTTCACCCCCGTCAACCCGATCAGGATCTGATCCACCTCACCCCCGTCAACCCGCTCAGGATCTGATCCACCTCACCCCCGTCAACCCGATCAGGATCTGATCCACCTCATCCCCGTCAACCCGATCAGGATCTGATCCACCTCACCCCCGTCAACCCGATCAGGATCTGATCCATTTCACCCTGTCAACCCGATCAGGATCGGATCCACCTCATCCCCGTCAACCCGATCAGGATCTGATCCACCTCACCCCCGTCAACCCGATCAGGATCTGATCCATTTCACCCTGTCAACCCAATCAGGATCTGATCCATTTCACCCCCGTCAACCGATCAGGATCTGATCCACCTAACCCCCGTCAACCCGATCAGGATCTGATCCATTTCACCCCGTCAACCCGATCAGGATCTGATCCATTTCACCCCCGTCAACCCGATCAGGATCTGATCCATCTCACCCCGTCAACCCGATCAGGATCTGATCCATCTCACCCCCGTCAACCCGATCAGGATCTGATCCTTTCACCCCGTCAACCCGATCAGGATCTGATCCATTTCACCCCCGTCAACCCGATCAGGATCTGATCCATCTCACCTTATCAACCCGATATGGATCTGATCCATCTCACCCCCGTCAACCTGATCAGGATCTGATCCATTTCACCCTGTCAACCCAATCAGGATCTGATCCATTTCACCCCTGTCAACCCCATCAGGATCTGATCCATTTCACCCCTGTCAACCCCATCAGGATCTGATCCACTTCACCCCCGTCAACCCGCTCAGGATCTGATCCATCTCACCCCCGTCAACCTGATCAGGATCTGATCCATCTCACCCCTGTCAACCCGTTCAGGATCTGATCCATTTCACCCTGTCAACCCGCTCAGGATCTGATCCACCTCACCCCCGTCAACCTGCTCAGGATCTGATCCATATCACCCCCGTCAACCCGATCAGGATCTGATCTATCTCACCCCTGTCAACCCGCTCAGGATCTGATCCATCTCACCCCCGTCAACCCGATCAGGACCTGATACTTTCACCCCATCAACCCGATCAGGATCTGATCCATTTCACCCCCGTCAACCCGATCAGGATCTGATCCATCTCACCCTATGAACCCGATCAGGATCTGATCCATTTCACCCCCGTCAACCCGATCAGGATCTGATCCATCTCACCCTATCAACCCGATCAGGATCTGATCCATTTCACCCCTGTCAACCCCATCAGGATCAGATCCACTTCACCCCCGTCAACCCGATCAGGATCTGATCCATTTCACCCTGTCAACCCGCTCAGGATCTGTTCCATCTCACCCCTGTCAACCCGCTCAGGATCTGATCCACCTCACCCCCGTCAACTCGATCAGGATCTGATCCACCTCATCCCCGTCAACCCGATCAGGATCTGATCCACCTCACCCCCCGTCAACCCGATCAGGATCTGATCCACCTCACCCCTGTCAACCCAATCAGGATCTGATCCATTTCATCCTGTCAACCCACTCAGGATCTGATCCATTCCACCCCCATCAACCTGCTCAGGATCTGATCCATCTCACCCCCGTCAACCCGATCAGGATCTGATCCATCTCGCCCCCGTCAACCCGCTCAGGATCTGATCCATCTCACCACCGTCAACCTGATCAGCATCTGATCCTTTCACCCACGTCAACCTGATCAGGATCTTATCCATTTCACCCACGTCAACCTGATCAGGATCTGATCCATTTCACCCCCGTCCACCCGCTCAGGATCTGATCCATCTCACCCTATCAACCCAATCAGGATCTGATCCATCTCACCCCCGTCAACCTGATCAAGATCTGATCCATTTCACTCCCGTCAACCCGATCAGGATCTGATCCATTTCACCCCCATCAACCCGATCAGGATCTGATACATTTCACCCCTGTCAACCCGATCAGGATCTGATCCATTTCATCCTGTCAACCCGATCAGGATCTGATACATTTCACCCCCGTCAACCCGATCAGGATATGATCCATTTCACCCCCGTCAACCCGATCAGGATCTGATCCATTTCACCCCCGTCAACCCGATCAGGATCTGATCCATTTCACCCTGTCAACCCACTCAGGATCTGATCCACCTCACCCCCGTCACCCGATCAGGATCTGATCCATTTCACCCCCGTCAACCCGATCAGGATCTGATCCACCTAACCCCCGTCAACCCGATCAGTGTCTGATCCATTTCATCCTGTCAACCCGATCAGGATCTGATCCATTTCACCCCCGTCAACCCGATCAGGATCTGATCCACCTCACCCCTGTCAACCCCATCAGGATCTGATCCATTTCATCCGGTCAACCCACTCAGGATCTGATCCATTTCACCCCCGTCAACCCGCTCAGGATCGGATCCACCTCACCACCGTCAACCCGATCAGGATCGGATCCATTACACCCCCATCAACCTGATCAGGATCTGATCCATTTCACCCCTGTCAACCCCATCAGGATCTGATCCAATTCACCCCCGTCAACCCGATCAGGATCTGATCCACCTCACCCCTGTCAACCCAATCAGGATCTGATCCATTTCATCCTGTCAACCCACTCAGGATCTGATCCATTCCAACCCCATCAACCTGCTCAGGATCTGATCCATCTCACCCCCGTCAACCCGATCAGGATCTGATCCATCTCACCCCCGTCAACCCGCTCAGGATCTGATCCACCTCACCACCGTCAACCTGATCAGCATCTTATCCATTTCACCCACGTCAACCTGATCAGGATCTGATACATTTCACCCCCGTTCACCCGCTCAGGATCTGATCCATCTCACCCAATCAACCCGATCAGGATCTGATCCATCTCACCCCCGTCAACCTGATCAGGATCTGATCCATTTCACCCACGTCAACCTGATCAGGATCTTATCCATTTCACCCACGTCAACCAGATCAGGATCTGATCCATTCACCCCCGTCCACCCGCTCAGGATCTGATCCATCTCACCCTATCAACCCGATCAGGATCTGATCCATCTCACCCCCGTCAACCTGATCAAGATCTGATCCATTTCACTCCCATCAACCCGATCAGGATCTGATACATTTCACCCCTGTCAACCCGATCAGGATCTGATCCATTTCATCCTGTCAACCCGATCAGGATCTGATACATTTCACCCCCGTCAACCCGATCAGGATATGATCCATTTCACCCCCGTCAACCCGATCAGGATCTGATCCATTTCACCCCCGTCAACCCGATCAGGATCTGATCCATTTCACCCTGTCAACCCAATCAGGATCTGATCCACCTCACCCCCGTCACCCGATCAGGATCTGATCCACCTAACCCCCGTCAATCCGATCAGGATCTGATCCATTTCACCCTGTCAACCCGATCAGGATCTGATCCATTTCACCCCCGTCAACCCGATCAGGATCTGATCCACCGAACCCCTGTCAACCCGATCAGTGTCTGATCCATTTCATCCTGTCAACCCGATCAGGATCTGATCCATTTCACCCCCGTCAACCCGATCAGGATCTGATCCACCTCACCCCTGTCAACCCCATCAGGATCTGATCCATTTCATCCCGTCAACCCACTCAGGATCTGATCCATTTCACCCCCGTCAACCCGCTCAGGATCTGATCCACCTCACCACCGTCAACCCGATCAGGATCGGATCCATTACACCCCCATCAACCTGATCAGGATCTGATCCATTTCACCCCTGTCAACCCCATCAGGATCTGATCCAATTCACCCCCGTCAACCCGATCAGGATCTGATCCATTTCACCCTGTCAACCCGCTCAGGATTTGATCCATCTCACCCCCGTCAACCCGCTCAGGATCTGATCCACCTCACCCCCGTCAACCCGATCAGGATCTGATCCACCTCACCCCTGTCAACCCAATCAGGATCTGATCCATTTCATCCTGTCAACCCACTCAGGATCTGATCCATTCCATCCCCATCAACCCGATCAGGATCTGATCCATTTTTCACCCGTCAACCCGATCAGGATCTGATCCATCTCACCCCCGTCAACCCGCTCAGGATCTGATCCACCTCACCCCCGTCAACCTGATCAGGATCTGATCCATTTTACTCCCGTCAACCTGATCAGGATCTTATCCATTTCACCCACATCAACCTGATCAGGATCTGATCCATTTCACCCCCGTCCACCCGCTCAGGATCTGATCCATCTCACCCTATCAACCCGATCAGGATCTGATCCATCTCACCCCCGTCAACCTGATCAAGATCTGATCCATTTCACTCCCGTCAACCCGATCAGGATCTGATCCATTTCACCCCCATCAACCCGATCAGGATCTGATACATTTCACCCCTGTCAACCCGATCAGGATCTGATCCATTTCATCCTGTCAACCCGAACAGGATCTGATACATTTCACCCCCGTCAACCCAATCAGGATATGATCCATTTCACCCGCGCCAACCCGATCAGGATCTGATCCATTTCACCCCCGTCAACCCGATCAGGATCTGATCCATTTCACCCTGTCAACCCACTCAGGATCTGATCCACCTCACCCCCGTCACCCGATCAGGATCTGATCCACCTAACCCCCGTCAACCCAATCAGGATCTGATCCATTTCACCCTGTCAACCCGATCAGGATCTGATCCATTTCACCCCCGTCAACCCGATCAGGATCTTATCCACCTAACCCCCAGTCAACCCGATCAGGATCTGATCCATTTCATCCTGTCAACCCGATCAGGATCTGATCCATTTCACCCCCGTCAACCCGATCAGGATCTGATCCACCTCACCCCTGACAACCCAATCAGGATCTGATCCATTACATCCTGTCAACCCACTCAGGATCTGATCCATTTCACCCCCGTCAACCCGCTCAGGATCTGATCCACCTCACCCCCGTCAACCCGATCAGGATCGGATCCATTTCACCCCCATCAACCTGATCAGGATCTGATCCACCTCACCCCCTTCAACATGCTCAGGATCTGATCCATTTCATCCTGTCAACCCGATCAGGATCTGATCCATTTCACCCCCGTCAACCCGATCAGGATCTGACCCATTTCACCCTTGTCAACCCCATCAGGATCTGATCCACTTCACCCCCGTCAACCCGCTCAGGATCTGATCCATCTCACCCCCGTCAACCCGTTCAGGATCTGATCCATTTCATCCGGTCAACCCGATCAGGATCTGATCTATTTCACCCCCGTCAACCCGATCAGGATCTGATCCATTTTCCCCCCGTCAACCCGATCAGGATCTGATTAACCTCACGCCCGTCATCCCGCTCAGGATCTGATCCACCTCACCCCCGTCAACCCGATCAGGATCTGATCCATTTCACCCCCATCAACCCGACCAGGATCTGATCCATTTCACCCCCGTCAACCCGCTCAGGATCTGATCCACCTCACCCCCGTCAACCCGATCAGGATCGGATCCATTTCACCCCCATCAACCTGATCAGGATCTGATCCACCTCACCCCCGTCAAACTGCTCAGGATCTGATCCATTTCATCCTGTCAACCCGATCAGGATCTGATCTATTTCACCCCCATCAACCCGATCAGGATCTGATCCACCTCACCCCCGTCAACCTGCTCAGGATCTGATCCATTTCATCCTGTCAACCCGATCAGGATCTGATCCATTTCACCCCCGTCAACCCGATCAGGATCTGATCCACCTCACCCCTGTCAACCCAATCAGGATCTGATCCATTTCATCCTGTCAACTCACTCAGGATCTGATCCATCTCACCCCCGTCAACCCGCTCAGGATCTGATCCACCTCACCCCCGTCAACTTGATCAGGATCTGATCCATTTCACCCCCGTCAACCTGATCAGGATCTTATCCATTTCACCCACGTCAACCTGATCAGGATCTGATACATTTCACCCCCGTCAACCCGATCAGGATATGATCCATTTCACCCCCGTCAACCTGATCAGGATCTGACCCATTTCTCCCCCGTCAACCCGATCAGGATCTGATCCATTTCACCCCCGTCAACCCGATCAGGATCTGATCCACCTAACCCCCGTCAACCCGATCAGGATCTGATCCATTTCACTCTGTCAACCCGATCAGGATCTGATCCATTTCACCCCCGTCAACCCGATCAGGATCTGATCCATATCACCCCGTCAACCCGATCAGGATCTGATCCATCTCACACCCGTCAACCCGATCAGGATCTGATCCTTTCACCCCGTCAACCCGATCAGGATCTGATCCATTTCACCCCCGTCAACCCAATCAGGATCTGATCCATCTCACCCTATCAACCCGATATGGATCTGATCCATCTCACCCCCGTCAACCTGATCAGGATCTGATCCATTTCACCCTGTCAACCCGATCAGGATCTGAACCATTTCACCCCTGTCAACCCCATCAGGATCTGATCCACTTCACCCCCGTCAACCCGCTCAGGATCTGATCCATCTCACCCCCGTCAACCCGATCAGGATCTGATCCATCTCACCCCTGTCAACCCGTTCAGGATCTGATCCATTTCACCCTGTCAACCCGCTCAGGATCTGATCCACCTCACCCCCGTCAACCTGCTCAGGATCTGATCCATCTCACCCCCGTCAATCCGATCAGGATCTGATCCATCTCACCCCTGTCAACCCGCTCAGGATCTGATCCATCTCACCCCCGTCAACCCGATCAGCACCTGATCCTTTCACCCCATCAACCCAATCAGGATCTGATCCATTTCACCCCCGTCAACCCGATCAGGATCTGATCCATCTCACCCCCGTCAACCTGATCAGGATCTGATCCATTTCACCCTGTCAACCCGATCAGGATCTGATCCATTTCACCCCTGTCAACCCCATCAAGATCTGATCCACTTCACCCCCGTCAACCCGATCAGGATCTGATCCATTTCACCCTGTCAACCCGCTCAGGATCTGATCCCTCTCACCCCCGTCAACCCACTCAGGATCTGATCCACCTCACCCCCGTCAACTCGATCAGGATCTGATCCACCTCATCCCCGTCAACCCGATCAGGATCTGATCCACCTCACCCCCGTCAACCCGATCAGGATCTGATCCACCTCACCCCCGTCAACCCGATCAGGATCTGATCCATTTCACCCTGTCAACCCGATCAGGATCTGATCCATTTCACCCCCGTCAACCCGATCAGGATCTGATGCACCTCACCCCCATCAACCTGCTCCGGATCTGATCCATTTCATCCTGTCAACCCGATCAGGATCTGATCTAATTTACCCCCGTCAAGCCGATCAGGATCTGATCCATTTTCCCCCCATCAACCCGATCAGGATCTGATCAACCTCACGCCCGTCATCCCGCTCAGGATCTGATCCACCTCACCCCCGTCAACCCGATCAAGATCTGATCCATTTCACCCCCATCAACCCGACAAGGATCTGATCCATTTCACCCCCGTCAACCTGCTCAGGATCTGATCCACCTCACCCCCGTCAACCCGATCAGGATCGGATCCATTTCACCCCCATCAACCTGATCAGGATCTGATCCACCTCACCCCCGACAACCTGCTCAGGATCTGATCCATTTCATCCTGTCAACCCAATCAGGATCTGATCCATTTCACCCCCATCAACCCGATCAGGATCTGATCCACCTCACCCCCGTCAACCTGCTCAGGATCTGATCCATTTCATCCTGTCAACCCGATCAGGATCTGATCTATTTCAGCCCCGTCAATCCGATCAGGATCTGATCCACCTCACCCCTGTCAACCCAATCAGGATCTGATCCATTTCATCCTGTCAACCCACTCAGGATCTGATCCATTTCACCCCCGTCAACCCGCTCAGGATCTGATCTACCTCACCCCCGTCAACCCGATCAGGATCGGATCCATTTCACCCCCATCAACCTGATCAGGATCTGATCCACCTCACCCCCGTCAACCTGCTCAGGATCTGATCCATTTCATCCTGTCAACCCGATCAGGATCTGATCCATTTCACCCCCGTCAATCCGATCAGGATCTGATCCACCTCACCCCTGTCAACCCAATCAGGATCTGATCCATTTCATCCTGTCAACCCACTCAGGATCTGATCCATTCCACCCCCATCAACCCGATCAGGATCTGATCCATTTTTCCCCCATCAACCCGATCAGGATCTGATCCATCTCACCCCCGTCAACCCGCTCAGGATCTGATCCACCTCACCCCCGTCAACCTGATCAGGATCTGATCCATTTCACCCCCGTCAACCTGATCAGGATCTTATCCATTTCACCCACGTCAACCTGATCAGGATCTGATCCATTTCACCCCCGTCCACCCACTCAGGATCTGATCCATCTCACCCTATCAACCCAATCAGGATCTGATCCATCTCACCCCCATCAACCTGATCAAGATCTGATCCATTTCACCCCCGTCAACCCGATCAGGATCTGATCCATTTCTCCCCCATCAACCCGATCAGGATCTGATACGTTTCACCCCTGTCAACCCGATCAGGATCTGATCCATTTCATCCTGTCAACCTGATCAGGATCTGATACATTTCACCCCTGTCAACCCGATAAGGATATGATCCATTTCACCCCCGTCAACCCGATCAGGATCTGATCCATTTCACCCCCGTCAACCCGATCAGGATCTGATCCACCTCACCCCTGTCAACCCAATCAGGATCTGATCCATTTCATCCTGTCAACCCACTCAGGATCTGATCCATTTCACCCCCGTCAACCCGCTCAGGATCTGATCCACCTCACCCCCGTCAACCCGATCAGGATCGGATCCATTTCACCCCCATCAACCTGATCAGGATCTGATCCACCTCACCCCCGTCAACCTGCTCAGGATCTGATCCATTTCATCCTGTCAACCCGATCAGGATCTGATCCATTTCACCCCCGTCAACCCGATCAGGATCTGATCCATTTCACCCCTGTCAACCCCATCAGGATCTGATCCACTTCACCCCCGTCAACCCGATCAGGATCTGATCCATTTCACCCTGTCAACCCGCTCAGGATCTGATCCATCTCACCCCCGTCAACCCGCTCAGGATCTGATGCACATCGCCCCCGTCAACCTGCTCCGGATCGGATCCATTTCATCCTGTCTACCCGATCAGGACTGATCTATTTCACCCCCGTCAACCCGATCAGGATCTGATCCATTTTCCCACGGTCAACCCGATGAGGATCTGATTAACCTCACGCCCGTCATCCCGCTCAGGATCTGATCCACCTCACCCCCGTCAACCCGATCAGGATCTGATCCATTTCACCCCCATCAACCCGACCAGGATCTGATCCATTTCACCCCCGTCAACACGCTCAGGATCTGATCCACCTCACCCCCGTCAACCCGCTCAGGATCGGATCCATTTCACCCCCATCAACCTGATCAGGATCTGATCCACCTCACCCCCGTCAACCTGCTCAGGATCTGATCCATTTCATCCTGTCAACCCGATCAGGATCTGATCCATTTCACCCCCGTCAACCCGATCAGGATCTGATCCACCTCACCCCTGTCAACCCAATCAGGATCTGATCCATTTCATCCTGTCAACTCACTCAGGATCTGATCCATTTCACCCCCGTCAACCCGCTCAGGATCTGATCCACCTCACCCCCGTCAACCTGCTCAGGATCTGATCCATTTCATCCTGTCAACCCGATCAGGATCTGATCCATTTCACCCCCGTCAACCCGATCAGGATCTAATCCATCTCACCCCCGTCAACCCGCTCAGGATCTGATCCACCTCACCACCGTCAACCTGATCAGGATCTGATCCATTTCACCCCCGTCAACCTGATCAGGATCTTATCCATTTCACCCCCGTCAACCCGATCAGGATCTGATCCATCTCACCCCGTCAACCCGATCAGGATCTGATCCTTTCACCCCGTCAACCCGATCAGGATCTGATCCATCTCACCCCGTCAACCTGATCAGGATCTGATACATTTCACCCCCGTCAACCTGATCAGGATCTGATACATTTCACCCCCGTCAACCCGATCAGGATATGATCCATTTCACCCCCGTCAACCTGATCAGGATCTGACGCATTTCACCCCTGTCAACCTGATCAGGATCTGATCCATTTCACCCTGTCAACCCACTCAGGATCTGATCCACCTCACCCCCGTCACCCGATCAGGATCTGATCCACCTAACCCCCGTCAACCCGATCAGGATCTGATCCATTTCACCCCGTCAACCCGATCAGGATCTGATCCATTTCACCCCCGTCAACCCGATCAGGATCTGATCCATCTCACCCCGTCAACCCGATCAGGATCTGATCCTTTCACCCCGTCAACCCGATCAGGATCTGATCCATTTCACCCCCGTCAACCCGATCAGGATCTGATCCATCTCACCCTATCAACCCGATATGGATCTGATCCATCTCACCCCCGTCAACCTGATCAGGATCTGATCCATTTCACCCCTGTCAACCCCATCAGGATCTGATCCACTTCACCCCCGTCAACCCGCTCAGGATCTGATCCATCTCACCCCCGTCAACCCGATCAGGATCTGATCCATCTCACCCCTGTCAACCCGCTCAGGATCTGATCCATTTCACCCTGTCAACCCGATCAGGACCTGATCCTTTCACCCCATCAACCCGATCAGGATCTGATCCATTTCACCCCCGTCAACCCGATCAGGATCTGATCCATCTCACCCTATCAACCCGATCAGGATCTGATCCATTCCACCCACGTCAACCTGATCAGGATCTTATCCATTTCACCCACGTCAACCCGATCAGGATCTGATCCATTTCACCCCCGTCAACCGATCAGGATCTGATCCACCTAACCCCCGTCAACCCGATCAGGATCTGATCCATTTCACCCCGTCAACCCGATCAGGATCTGATCCATTTCACCCCCGTCAACCCGATCAGGATCTGATCCATCTCACCCCGTCAACCCGATCAGGATCTGATCCATCTCACCCCCGTCAACCCGATCAGGATCTGATCCTTTCACCCCGTCAACCCGATCAGGATCTGATCCATTTCACCCCCGTCAACCCGATCAGGATCTGATCCATCTCACCCTATCAACCCCATCAGGATCTGATCCACTTCACCCCCGTCAACCCGATCAGGATCTGATCCATTTCACCCTGTCAACCCGCTCAGGATCTGATCCATCTCACCCCCGTCAACCCGCTCAGGATCTGATCCACCTCACCCCCGTCAACTCGATCAGGATCTGATCCACCTCATCCCCGTCAACCCGATCAGGATCTGATCCACCTCACCCCCGTCAACCCAATCAGGATCTGATCCATTTCACCCTGTCAACCCGATCAGGATCTGATCCATTTCACCCCCGTCAACCCGATCAGGATCTGATGCACTTCACCCCCGTCAACCCGATCAGGATCTGATCCATCTCACCCCCGTCAACCCGATCAGGATCTGATCCTTTCACCCCGTCAACCCGATCAGGATCTGATCCATTTCACCCCCGTCAACCCGATCAGGATCTGATCCATCTCACCCTATCAACCCGATATGGATCTGATCCATCTCACCCCCGTCAACCTGATCAGGATCTGATCCATTTCACCCCTGTCAACCCCATCAGGATCTGATCCACTTCACCCCCGTCAACCCGCTCAGGATCTGATCCATCTCACCCCCGTCAACCCGATCAGGATCTGATCCATCTCACCCCTGTCAACCCGCTCAGGATCTGATCCATTTCACCCTGTCAACCCGATCAGGACCTGATCCTTTCACCCCATCAACCCGATCAGGATCTGATCCATTTCACCCCCGTCAACCCGATCAGGATCTGATCCATCTCACCCTATCAACCCGATCAGGATCTTATCCATTTCACCCACGTCAACCTGATCAGGATCTTATCCATTTCACCCACGTCAACCCGATCAGGATCTGATCCATTTCACCCCCGTCAACCGATCAGGATCTGATCCACCTAACCCCCGTCAACCCGATCAGGATCTGATCCATTTCACCCCGTCAACCCGATCAGGATCTGATCCATTTCACCCCCGTCAACCCGATCAGGATCTGATCCATCTCACCCCGTCAACCCGATCAGGATCTGATCCATCTCACCCCCGTCAACCCGATCAGGATCTGATCCTTTCACCCCGTCAACCCGATCAGGATCTGATCCATTTCACCCCCGTCAACCCGATCAGGATCTGATCCATCTCACCCTATCAACCCCATCAGGATCTGATCCACTTCACCCCCGTCAACCCGATCAGGATCTGATCCATTTCACCCTGTCAACCCGCTCAGGATCTGATCCATCTCACCCCCGTCAACCCGCTCAGGATCTGATCCACCTCACCCCCGTCAACTCGATCAGGATCTGATCCACCTCATCCCCGTCAACCCGATCAGGATCTGATCCACCTCACCCCCGTCAACCCAATCAGGATCTGATCCATTTCACCCTGTCAACCCGATCAGGATCTGATCCATTTCACCCCCGTCAACCCGATCAGGATCTGATGCACTTCAGCCCCGTCAACCTGCTCCGGATCTGATCCATTTCATCCTGTCAACCCGATCAGGATCTGATCTATTTTCTCCCCATCAACCCGATCAGGATCTGATCCATTTTCTCCCCATCAACCCGATCAGGATCTGATCAACTTCACGCCCGTCATCCCGCTCAGGATCTGATCCACCTCACCCCCGTCAACCCGATCAGGATCTGATCCATTTCACCCCCATCAACCCGACCAGGATCTGATCCATTTCACCCCCGTCAACCTGCTCAGGATCTGATCCACCTCAGCCCCATCAACCCGATCAGGATCGGATCCATTTCACCCCCATCAACCTGCTCAGGATCTGATCCATTTCATCCTGTCAACCCGATCAGGATCTGATCCATTTCACCCCCATCAACCTGATCAGGATCTGATCCACCTCACCCCCGTCAACCTGCTCAGGATCTGATCCATTTCATCCTGTCAACCCGATCAGGATCTGATCCATTTCACCCCCGTCAACCCGATCAGGATCTGATCCACCTCACCCCTGTCAACCCAATCAGGATCTGATCCATTTCATCCTGTCAACCCACTCAGGATCTGATCCATTTCACCCCCGTCAACCCGCTCAGGATCTGATCCACCTCACCCCCGTCAACCCGATCAGGATCGGATCCATTTCACCCCCATCAACCTGATCAGGACCTGATCCACCTCACCCCCGTCAACCTGCTCAGGATCTGATCCATTTCATCCTGTCAACCCGATCAGGATCTGATCCATTTCACCCCCGTCAACCCGATCAGGATCTGATCCACCTCACCCCTGTCAACCCAATCAGGATCTGATCCATTTCATCCTGTCAACCCACTCAGGATCTGATCCATTCCACCCCCATCAACCCGATCAGGATCTGATCCATTTTTCCCCCGTCAACCCGATCAGGATCTGATCCATCTCACCCCCGTCAACCCGTTCAGGATCTGATCCACCTCACCCCCGTCAACCTGATCAGGATCTGATCCATTTCACCCCCGTCAACCTGATCAGGATCTTATCCATTTCACCCCCGTCCACCCGCTCAGGATCTGATCCATCTCACCCTATCAACCCGATCAGGATCTGATCCATCTCACCCCCGTCAACCTGATCAAGATCTGATCCATTTCACCCCCGTCAACCCGATCAGGATCTGATCCATTTCACCCCCATCAACCCGATCAGGATATGATCCATTTCACCCCCGTCAACCCGATCAGGATCTGATCCATTTCACCCCCGTCAACCCGATCAGGATCTGATCCATTTCACCCTGTCAACCCACTCAGGATCTGATCCACCTCACCCCCGTCACCCGATCAGGATCTGATCCACCTAACCCCCGTCAACCCGATCAGGATCTGATCCATTTCACCCTGTCAACCCGATCAGGATCTGATCCACCTAACCCCCGTCAACCCGATCAGGATCTGATCCATTTCACCCCCGTCAACCCGATCAGGATCTGATCTATTTCACCCCGTCAACCCGCTCAGGATCTGATCCATCTCACTCCCGTCAACCCGATCAGGATCTGATCCATTTCACCCCTGTCAACCCGATCAGGATCTGATCCATCTCACCCCGTCAACCCGCTCAGGATCTGATCTATTTCACTCCCATCAACATGTTCAATGTTGGGGGAAACTGGAGCACCTGACGAAACTCACAAGTTCACAGGGACAACAGGAAAGGTACGGAGGTAACGCTGGCACTCCAGTGCAATGCCGAGGTAACACTGGCAGTCCAGCACCATACTGAGAGGTAACACTGGCCCTCCAGCACAATACTGAGGTAACGCTGCTCTTCTGGAACTAACTCCTTTACAATGAGAACACTGTCTCCTCTCCTGATCCTGTAAAAGTTCCCAAGTTTCCATTTTGAAAAAGAATGGGACAGTTATTTTCAGTATTGTATCGAATGCTTGGCACTCAAATAATATCACCCGGCATTTCCAAGATTCAATATCCAGATTTATTTATCATGTGTGCATCGAAACATTCAGTGAAATGCGTCATTTTCATTGACAACCAACATAAGGGTGTGCTGATTCAGCCCTCAAATGTTGCTGCACATTTCGGCACCAACATAATGAACCCACCATGGCTGGTGGAATAATACAGAACACAACAAGCAACGTAGCAACCAAGCACCCACCCACGTACATAGGCAATCCTGGGAGAGACCATCTCCAGCCTCCTGCAGACTCAGACTCACAGACACTGGGCCTTAAACTTCCCCAGTGCACTCTTGGAGAAGTGCTGGCAGGTCTCGACTTCCAGACCTCTGAATGACCCTTGGGCGTTGATCCTCAGCATTGACCCCAGGATCCGTTGATCACTGAATACAAGGCCTCAAAGTCCGGGCTCAGGGTGTTAAGTAAAGAGATTCTGTAGGTGCTATTTATTGCTTTCCATAGATGCTGCCTGTCCTGCTGAATTCCTCCAGCATTTTGTGTGTATTGCTTGGAATACTGTTAAACGTCCTTGCCTCCTCTGGGCATACCCCACTTCCAAAACTTGTTTCATTGAAAGCAAAGTATGTTTAAAGTGTACGTTAGGCCACTATTTAATTGCACATTTAGTAGATTTGAAGAAAATTCTCAAGCTCATTATCCTTTATTATTTGGTCATTCAGGAGTTTGCTGTGTGCAAATTGCCTGTCATGTTGCTGTATGAAAGTAATGACTACTCTTCTAGAGTGTTTAATTGGCTGCAAACAACAATCTGAACTAACTGCTGGGCAGAATACATGTGCAAATTGTTTCTATCCTGTACAATTTGCTTGGAGACAGGCTCACGATGAATGTGTTAGGTCCCACAACCTCCTGTGGAACCCCTCACATTCAGCTCTTGGCACTTTGTGTTAAAGGGCTTGGCTTCTCCACGCAAACACAGTGGCCTGATATATCATTTCAAATCTCAAGGCATTATTGGGCAATTCTGTGGTTTATTTGAAACTATTCAATCAGTGTTTGACTAGATATCACCTGTTTGCCATGATAATGGATCAAGGTCTTGCACAGCATTCCTTTCATTGATATTCAAATGAGGAGAACATCCCAGCAAAAATATTCCCGTAGACACGAGGAAGTTTGCCAGTCAACTGTCCAGCTCTTGGCTTCATCCTTCCCCCTCCTGTCTTCTCCTATCATTTCGGATCTCCCCCCTCCCCAATTTTCAAATCTCTTACTATCCCTTCTTTCAGTAAATCCTGACGAAGGGTCTCAGCCCGAAATGTCGACTGTACTTCTTCCTAGAGATGCTGCCTGGCCAGTGTTTTCTGTGTGTGTTGCAAAAATATTCCCGTACCTTGTCCACAGAATTTCATTCCAGATGAAGTGTTGACTAGTAAGCCAATTAAAATATGGTGGCTTGTGGTGCTGTGTATATACTGCAACATTGCTTCTTGATCCTTTCTATCACCATAAGACATAGCAGAGCAAGGCTATCTGGCCCATTGAGTCTGTACGGAGTGTCTCACTTCGGCCTCAGTCTATCCGTACAATGGCTACAGTTCATCTTGACCAGAAACCCAAGAAGGTGGATATACAGTACAGTGGATTCCAGTTAATTGGGCCATTGGTTAATTGTGGCAGCCACTTATTTGGGACAAGTTATCAAGGATGTGATAACAGCACATTTGGAAAGTGGTGAAATGATCGGACAAAGTCAGCATGGATTTGTGAAAGGAAAATCATGTCTGACGAATCTCATAGAATTTTTTGAGGATGTAACTGGTAGAGTGGATAGGGGAGAACCAGTGGATGTGGTATATTTGGATTTTCAGAAGGCTTTTGACAAGGTCCCACACAGGAGATTAGTGTGCAAACTTAAAGCACACGGTATTGGGGGTAAGGTATTGGTGTGGGTGGAGAGTTGGTTAGCAGACAGGAAGCAAAGAGTGGGAATAAACGGGACCTTTTCAGAATGGCAGGCGGTGACTAGTGGGGTACCGCAAGGCTCAGTGCTGCGACCCCAGTTGTTTACAATATATATTAATGACTTGGATGAGGGAATTAAATGCAGCATCTCCAAGTTTGCGGATGACACGAAGCTGGGTGGCAGTGTTAGCTGTGAGGAGGATGCTAAGAGGATGCAGGGTGACTTGGATAGGTTGGGTGAGTGGGCAAATTCATGGCAGATGCAATTTAATGTGGATAAATGTGAAGTTATCCACTTTGGTGGCAAAAATAGGAAAACAGATTATTATCTGAATGGTGGCCGATTAGGAAAAGGGGAGGTGCAATGTGACCTGGGTGTCATTATACACCAGTCATTGAAAGTGGGCATGCAGGTACAGCAGGCAGTGAAAAAGGCGAATGGTATGCTGGCATTTATAGCAAGAGGATTTGAGTACAGGAGCAGGGAGGTACTACTGCAGTTGTACAAGGCCTTGGTGAGACCGCACCTGGAGTATTGTGTGCAGTTTTGGTCCCCTAATCTGAGGAAAGACATCCTTGCCATAGAGGGAGTACAGAGAAGGTTCACCAGATTGATTCCTGGGATGGCAGGACTTTCATATGAAGAAAGAATGGATGAACTGGGCTTGTACTCGTTGGAATTTAGAAGATTGAGGGGGGATCTGATTGAAACGTATAAGATCCTAAAGGGATTGGACAGGCTAGATGCAGGAAGATTGTTCCCGATGTTGGGGAAGTCCAGAACGAGGGGTCACAGTTTGAGGATAGAGGGGAAGCCTTTTAGGACTGAGATTAGGAAAAACTTCTTCACACAGAGAGCGGTGAATCTGTGGAATTCTCTGCCACAGGAAACAGTTGAGGCCAGTTCATTGGCTATATTTAAGAGGGAGTTAGATATGGCCCTTGTGGCTACAGGGATCAGGGGGTATGGAGGGAAGGCTGGGGCGGTGTTCTGAGTTGGATGATCAGCCATGATCATAATAAATGGCGGTGCAGGCTCGAAGGGCCGAATGGCCTACTCCTGCACCTATTTTCTATGTTTCTATGTAACTCTTAAAGAACAAAAACTAATCAAGAAAATGGCTGGGATTCCCTTTGTTTATTTGGGAAACTATGCCGCTTTATTGGGGCAGGAAACCATTGCTAAATAGCTTCTATCCAACGATTGTAGCTGTTTGACACTACACCGTGCTTAAAGCAGTTTTTAAATAGCATCACTTGCGTGCTTTTGTCTTCAAGAAGCAGTGATTTTTATCACTGATAGTTGGTGAGAAATAAGCAGTAAGACAGTTTGGAATGGTTTTACTCACTGCAGTTTCAAGCATTCAGGCTTGGAGATGGGAATGAAAATTTCACTACTTCATCAAGTTAGGAACTACGAAGAATTTGAAGGCTTTGACAATTATCTTGGGTGTTACGATGAAAGTGAAGATTTTGAGGATGCAATTGCCGAGAGCATTATTTACACTGTTTTTGTTCATTTAAGTAAATCAAAATAACATGTCACAAACACTGGGTGAATTCCTCCATGGATAACTATTATGAACTAATATACAATTTTGTAGTACTGTAGTAGTGTGGTAGTGTTCTAATTTGTTCTGTATTTTATTTAAATACATAATTTGTTACTGAGCTAAATAGCAGTTTGACTGTTTTATACTTCTTATAACTATTTCCGTGAAACTTTGGCTAACTGGGGCAGCCACTTAATTTGGCCAAAATGTATTGTCCCGCTGCATCCCAATTAACTGGAATCTACTACAGCTACTTCCATATCAAGATCTACACCACTGTCTGAGAGTAGTCTTTATGTTCTCCTCGTGACCCTGTGGATTTCCTCCGAGTGCCCCAGTTTCCTCCCACAGACCAAAAACGTATGGTTAGGGTTAGTAACTGTGGGCATGCTACATTGGCCCAGGAAATGTGTCAACACTTGCTCAGTACAATCCTCTCTGATTTTGACTGGACGCAAACACTGTGAGCGTTGATGTTTAATGTATATATGACAAATAAAGCTAATCTTTAAGATAATGATCTGTCATGATCACAAGTGAATAGGTGCCAATTTTAATATGTACACAGAGATTAGAAAGTGTGTATTATGCATTTCAGCATTTGAAAGCGGGAGGAGGTCAAAGAGCTTTATGGAATAGTGGAATGCCATTTACCTCGATATTTATTTATCTTGTTAACCTTTCAGAAGTCTAAATATCTATTTCCCCTCCTCCGAGCCCTCCCTATTCCAGCAAAATAGACCCCAGTTTCTCTCACCACTCCTCCATGCAGAAGACTTGACTCTGTAAAATAAATTTTAGTGAATCCATCTCCATTCTTATCAATTGCATTGGCATTCTTGTTATGGAAGAGCAACCAAAACTGAGCATAATGGTCATAGTCTTCAAAGTGCAGAGTAAGTTTATTATCAAAGTATACAAATGTCACCATATACAACCAGAGATTCATTTTCATTCACAGCAAATAAAAGAAACAATGAAGGACCACACCCGACAGGGCAGACAACAATCAGTGTGCAAAAAAATAAAAGCTGTGCAAATACAAGATGAATGAGAAAATAATTAATAAATACACAATAAATATCAAGAACATGAGATGAAGAGTCCTTGAAAGTGAGTCCAGGTTAGTGGGAACAGTTCAGTGATGGGGGCAAGTGAAGTTGAGTGAAGTTATTCCTGCTGGTTCAAGAACCTGATGGTTGAGGGGTAATGACTGTTCCTGAACGTTGTAGTGTAGGTCCTGAGGGTCCTGTACTTCCTTGATGGCAGCAACGAGAAGAAAGCATGACCCAGATGGATGCTGGTTTCCTGTGACAGCGCTCCAAGTGGAAGCACTCAATGGTGGGGAGGGCTTTATCTGCGATGGACTGGGCTGTATCCACTACTTTTTGCTGGGATCTCTTGAGCTGATGTCAGCTCAATCAAAGAGCAGCTAAGATGATGTTTATCTGACTAAATAGTGGCTTAGTACAACAGTAAACTGAACAGAATATTATCACTGTGCATTTTGTAGTATCTACAGAAAGCATGGCAACAATTCATTACATTTCTTTGGCATCACTTCCCTAACTCATGATCCCCACATCTGATAAACAGAGTCAATTGCATACTCAATAAAAATCAAAAGTAAAATCTGCTGATGCCAGAAATCAGAAGTCAAACCTAAAAATGCCGAAAAAATCAGCTGGATCTTCTATTCCAAATATTAACTCTGTTTCTGTTTCCACATCTGGCTGGTACCTGTTTCCAGTAGTTTTTGTTTTTATTTCTGCAGCATAGTAACTTTGTTGGTAATAAATAAATTCTCACAGCTACCTTGACTATATTTCCCCCCACTCTGCCTCCATAAGGACTCCAGACCGCTCTCCCGTTTCCTCTTTCTTCATGATATTTGGTCCCATATTGAGGTTTTCAACACAGGTGCCTGCAAATTGTCATCCTTCTTCCTGAATTGTGGTTTCTTCTCTACCACAATGGACAGAGCCTTTAACCACATCGCATCCATTTCCCAAAACTCTGCTCTCACCTACCCTTCTTCTGTGCAGAGGAAGTACGCAGTTTCTTTGGCCGCTAATTTCCATCCCACCAGCCCCCATGTTCAAAGGATCATCCTCTGTCAATTCTGACTGCTCCAACAGGCTTCCAACGAGATACATATTTCCCCTACCTTCTCCTTCTATTCCTCTCTTCCCTCCTTCCTTACCACTTCCCAACTCATGGTGCTAACATCATGAAGACCCATATTCAACATTTTAGCAACAGCTTCTCCTCTTCCAGCATCAGATTTCTGAACCTATGAACTCTACCTCACCATTTTTGCTCCCTTCTTGGACTATGTAATTCATAATACATTGTATGTATTGCACTCTACAGCAGTGACAAAGCAAAACATTTCACAACACATCAGTGACAATAAACCTACTCCCGATTTTCTCATAAAATCCCAGAAGATACAACACTTGCTCACCTTGTCCTTTCCCACCCGGCAGGGACCCAAACAATTTTTACAAGGGAAGCAGTGATCCATTTCCAGTTCTTTCACTGTTCGTAGTGCGGTCACCTCTGGAGAGACCAAACTTATATGGGTTGACCTTTGTTTGGAGCCCCTGCACCCATCTGCAGGAGTGGCACACCTTGCCCCTTCCCCCAAGCCTTCCCCTGTTCACCTGTACAGTTAAAATGAAGCCCAACTCATCATGAGGAATGGCACCTGACCTTTCACCTGGGGACGTTGCTGCCTTCTCCAGGTTCTGGAAATGCACTCTCTGTATGTCAGAACTGGCTCTGATTGTTGTAAGTCATCAATGTGTGACACAGCTCACTCAGTGTTTCTCTGTTAGTACAGACTAATCTGCTGGGGATGTCCCACAGGCCAGCTATTGGTAACTCAGTACACTTCTTTGTCTATTACCGGTCTCTAACAACCCCCATTAACTCATGTGACTTAAGGATGTCTGCAGTTTATCCCTATACAATCCTGGCCTTGGCCCGTTGCAGCTATTCCCTTTGCCCTATCCATCCAACCGGAGACTCATTCCACCGAGATGCATCACAGAGCGTCATAGGAAGTCATTCCTGCCTGTGGCCATCAAACTTTACAACTCCTCCCTTAGAGGGTCAGACACCCTGAGCCGATAGGCTGGTCCTGGACTTATTTCCTGGCATAATTTACATATTACTATTTAACTATTTATGGTTTTATTACTATTTATTATTTATTGTGCAACTGTGACGAAAACCAGTTTCTCCCGGGATCAATAAAGTATGACTATGACTATGACTATCCCTTCCATTCTGCATGTGGAGGGTGGGGTGGGGGAAGTTAGTGACCAAAGGAACCCTACGTTTTCTCTGTACAGGAGGAGAGGAGATAAGAACACAGATGTATTTCTGATGAAATGTCTGACCTGAAATGCAAATTCTTTCTCTCTTTACACAGATGCTGCCTGACCTGCTGAGCATTTTCTGTTTTTATTTCAGAGCTCCCCCATCAGTAGTAATTTTGAATTTCATTTAGGCACACTATTGTGTCCACAGTCCCTTCTAGTTCACATACTTTTTCTCAGGATATTTTTAATGTTGTGATGTAAAAATCCCAAAGCAACCAATCTAACGGAGGATATGGAGAGGATGTTTCCTATAGTGGTGAAGTCTAGGGCTAGAGGGCACAGCCTCAGAATAGAACAGAGATGAGGAGGAATCTCTTTGGTCAGAAATTGGTAAATCTGTGGAATTTGTTGCCACCAGCAGCTGTGGAGGCCACTTCTTCGGGTTTATTTAAGGTGGAGGTTGATAGGTTCTTGATTAATCAGGGGAGAAGGCAGGAGGATGGGTTTGAGAAGGAAAATGGAGCTGCCATGATGAAATGTCAGAGCAGACTTGATGGGCCAAATGGCCTAATTCTGCTCCTATATCTTAAGGTCTTATGGGCAAGGAGTATAAGATTCTATTGTGTGACAACAGTGGATGTAACTTTGCCACATAGACTACAAAGGTCTAAAGGACGGTTGCACAGGACTAACGTTGCCAGAGCAACAAAGGATGGGCAGTAAATATCATCTTTGCCAAAACCATTCAGATCCCAAGAATAAATCAACTGATATATAGTAAGACAATGAATATGTGCATGCTTCTGATACATAGGCTTCTGGTACTCTAACAATGCATACAATGGTACGAGTTGAAGAATAAGTAATCCTTCAGTGTAGTTGAATGGAATTAGGCAATAATTTCTGCACAGTTAAGACTCCTACTTCTATGATGAAGTGACAGGCATTTCTTGCACGAGATATTGGATGCTGCCACACCATGAACAATAAGATGCTTATGTGTGTGGTCATGGCAATTTTCAAATTATTGAATAGTATTTTTGTGATCAGGATACGTGACAGGATGATTATAATGATTTTCTTTTTGATAGAAAGACCAACACCCTAAGAGTTTAAAGAGCAATGTGTTACTCACCGGTTTAATACATTATTAATCAGCAGGAATTCAAGGTACGACAGGGAAACAGGTTCTTTGATCAACAAAGTCCATGCTCCCATCAACCACTTGTTCACAGTAATCCCACAGTATACCCATAGTTTAAAATTCTCACTATATCACTCCAGATTCACACCAATTTGCAGCAGTCCACTAACCTACCGTGTCTTTGGGATTTTTTTTTTTAATTAAGTGCAATCGTGAACAATAGCCAGATCAGAAATGCTGATCAAGTCAACTAGTTCCCAAGGAGAACTCTGATAGGCCAATCAGATAGTTCACTGCTGCTCAGCGATAGAACACAAAAAAAATCATATGTACAATTAAGAAACATTAAAAAATAGTAGAGATACTGGAGTCATGATGAAGTCTGCTGGAGAGAGACATTTATACACATGCTGTCCTCCATAATTAAGAGAGATTGAAGGATAAGGTTGCAGGGTGACAAATCGTGGCAGGAGCACTTGAAATGTGGGAGGAAGCCCATGCAGTCATGAAGAAATCATACAGTCTGCACATAGACAGGACCGAACGCAAGCAGTGGGCACTGTGAGGCAGCAGATCTGCTAGCGGGAGCACGTTGTTGCAGTGGACTGACAGGAGGCATCATGTGGGAATGCATCCAGGGAGATTTGGCCATTTAAAGAGAGATGGAAAGTGCTTCAAGAAGCCTGTGGCCCAAGGGTGAAATGGAATTTCTTGAAATAAATTTCCATCTGAGTTTCAAGGACTTTTGGAGGAAATCAGATAGCTAAAGTATAAAGAATATGCGATAAAATGCTCTCAAAGATTTTGCTCAGGCAAACATTGCAAAGACACATCACAATAGGATCATAGGAATAGAAGAAGACTGTTCTCTTTCGAATCATTCCCCATTCTAACGGATCTATTAGATGTATCGTACATCATTGTCTTCCCGAGCTCCCATCTGGGTGAGAAATGGAGCACATGCTCTCAACATGGTGAATGGTTGAACTTTCAATGGAACCAATTTAAATCACCAGCAACTTTCAAATGTGAAGTGGAGTGCTCGTTCAATGCAAGCAATGATTTTGTTTAGCTTTCTTTTTGTTCTGGTAAAAGTACATTTTAGTTCCTTTACCAGTTGCACAGGCAGTATAGTTTGTGGACCTGTAAAGGCACTGTAGTGCCAGCATTCCAGAAACTTGGTAGTCCACAGGTGTCCTGACAGAGGGTCTCGGCCCGAAACGTCGACTGTACCTCTTCCTATAGATGCTGCCTGGCCTGCTGCGTTCACCAGCAACTTTGATGTCTGTTGCTTCTTCCACATAAATATTTCGTTTTTTTAAGCTCCATCTCAATCAAATGTGTGTACTCATTTTTAAATATTAGTATTTAGGGAATTTTACTAGATGTACTATCAAACTAATTATCAACTTCAATCTGTGTGATTAGGCCAAGACGGGATTGAGAGTGTGAATGAAGTTAGGTCCATCGTTTGAAGCCAGCCCATCACTGCCATGATCAAGGGGCAGAGGACACCAGGACTACATTTCCCATGTCCCAATGCGCCGCGCTTGCGCCCTTGCCGCGGCGGTGGGCGTACTGCGTACAAGATGGCGGAAGCGTGCGGGCTGAGTGCGGCTCCTTTTAAATAGGAGAAGCCGGCAGAGCGGAGGGTGAGACGGCGGGCGGCGGCAGTAGGGAGGCTGTGCGCATGGGGAGCGCTCGTCGCTTCTGAGTCCGAGTCGCACGGTCGCCTTTCCCCGCTAGAGGTGTGCTCGACTTCCCCTTTGCCGCGAACGTGGGTGGCGGCTGCCCGCCCGGAGCCTGATGATGAAGATTAAGGACAACCAGACCCGCACTTACGACGGCGACGGCTACAAGAAGCGGGCGGCGTGCCTCTGCTTCAAGAGCGACTGCGAGGAGGAGGTGAGGGGCGGCCGGCCGGCTACCCGGTGTCCACGCGTCCCCGCGTCCCCCTTCTTGCCCCTGGCGCCGGCTGATTCCAGCTTCAGTCGCGGTCCCCTCCTCCCCGGCCCCCGGCCCCCGGCCCCGTGTCGTTGAGAAGGCGGGTTAGTGCGTGGCCGATTCGATTCATTCCCACTCCCCCACCCCCCGGTTCCCTTTTGTTTGGGTCGACGCCCGCTGCCCTCCGAGTGAATGGGATCCGGCCTGTCTCTGGCTGCCGACTGTCCGCGCCTTCAGCCGGCCGCAATGGCCGAGCTTCTCCCATCTCTATCACTCTCGCCCCTCGTGGGCACTCTCCTCTCCAGCTGTACGAGGACTGGCTTCAAATGGTGCTCCTTTACTGCGATAACGTGGTTAACGATGTTCTTGAGAGTGTAGTGTATAACTGATGTTGTAACCCATTTTCAGGTCAGACTTTGAGATATTACCTGCTGCTAAGTTATTTCCAGTTGGCAGGAAACGAAGCGAGAGCTTTGGGCTTGATTACTGTCTCTAATCCTCTCTCGTTCAGACTTTGAGTCTTGTTATCCGGTGTGCCCGTTTCTATAGTAGCGGTTACAACATTGCTTGGGGGAAAATGATCGAAAGTCAGGCTTCATTGTTTGGTTGTTAATCGAGATAGATACAGAACTTGCTGGAAATAAGGTGAACCCCTGCGCCAGTTGGGGAGCTGTCGCGATCAAATTATATTAGGTTACAGACCGGCTGAACTCGCCGGGATGGAATAGGCAAAAGTAATAACACGTTTTCGCCACGGCGAAAGGGATTGAGGATGTTGTAAACGGCATCTGTTAGTTTGTTCCGCTTGTCATTGAGATTCCACAGAAATGCAATTAGACCTACTTTTGGATACTGACTAAGTGAGGATTTAGTATTGACGTTGGGGCCAGTCTTTTAAGTTGATTATGAAACATTTGGTTGGAATTCATAAATAGAAAGAATTGTCATTTTATTTTTCCAATCATTGTCAGCAGATGAAATTGGAACAATGATTGCATTCAAAAAACTTGACAGTTAAAGTGTACCAGATAGGTATTCTGGATAATGGTTTCAGAATTATTCATCACGTGCATTGAAACGTACATATTGTTTGGGCTAACAACCAACACAGCCTAACGATGTGCTGGGGGTGGCCCACAAATTTGTTGCACATTCCAAAACGGTGGTTGGGGGGGGGGGGGCTTTGAGCTACCATGTTATTTGGTAAATTTCAGATATTCCGAAAGCCATTCTTGTATAGAATGCATCCTGTCAGCAGGTCATTTGGACGGTTGAGTGCAGCACCTCAACACTCTTCTCACATTGTTCCCATTTTCTTTCATTTTTGTCGTTGGTGACCAGTTGGCATCAGATTGCATTTTAACCAGCAATTGTAGAATGGAAGTTGTGGCCAAGAAAGATGTGTTAATGTCTTTGGCACCACACCCAATATTCTGCTGTTGGTGCACTTTGGAGATTCTGGTTCGCTCCTGTGCTATGTCATTGCAGAGCAGTGGCTGAAGCATGATATAGGCATTTTATTCCGAGATGCTTTTTAATTACGGTATATGCCCATCAGGAGCAGTAGCACAGAATTTCTTTAGTTGTTTATCAAGCTGCATCTTCAGTTGAGTCCTGGAGCTCCACAACCCAGAAACGGGCCCTTTAGCCCATCTAGTCTGTGCTGAACTATTATTCTACCCAGTTCCGTAGACCGGCACCTGCACATTCTTTCCCCCCCCCCACCCCCATCCATCACTTGAATATAGTTGTTCTATTGCATGTATCCAAGAACCTGACCTTCAAAGACATGCTTAAACCATAAGTGTCTGAAGTCTTGAGGACCAAAGTGTACTTGTGTTAATTGTGCAGTAGACTTGGGCCATAGAGCTCAACTGTAGAACTGCTGGACATGATTCGTGCCAGTATTTCAGGAGTACAAAGGGTATAGCTATTTAAACTCTCTTCCTGTCAGTTGACTTAAGCACCCGGGTTAATTTGATTTTGAAAGATTGTAGTCACTCAAGTTTTTTTTAAAAACAGTATAGTACTGTTAGATAAGATTTCAAAACTTTTTCCTTGAACTTTGATAAAGGTTTATTGACCTCATTTTGTTTACTATTGGCTTGTCTAGGGAAGGAAGAAATTGCCTTTTGATTTGTACCCGTGACTTTGAAATGTTAAACAAGGAGCTATTGAAGAATGATGCTACTGTGACAATTTCATTAAGTAAAACATGTAGTTATCACAGTAATTGTAACTTCAAATAATCTAGCTGTGTTACAAAAGCTGATGGAGGGGTGTTACTAAAATGGTTTAATGAAACAAGACCACTTTAACCTCCTTTTTGACTAGCTTTTCTTTCTCCCACCATTGGTATGGTTTAAGTTGGAAACAACTTTCCAAGGGTTCTTAATTAGGGTACCCCCATGTTGGTTTTCATAGGTACAGTATGTGTTGACAGAAGGTTAATAAGATTTTGACTAGCTTGCGTTAAAAGAGGAAGAAATGTCTACTGGAAAAGTTGACTTGATTTTAATTTATGTATAGTTTTCATAAATTCTGTTGTATTTGTTTTTTTCTGTAAGTGTGTGCAAGAAAATGAATCTCAAACTAGTATGGTGACATATACTTTGATAATAAATCTACTTTGACTTTTACAGCAGAAAGTAATGCTGTCCCATACAGTCGTTCTTATGATAGACTTTACATTATGAAGTTGACTGACTTTTTTTGTTGTACTTGAGTGAGTGGAGTGACACAATTTTTGGAATTTCCCATTTATCTCAATCTTAAACCCATTCCATGATCCCTTTTCCACCAACAAACGAGAAAACCTGCAGATGCTGGAAATCCAAGCAACACGCACAAACTGTTGGAGGAAATCAGGAGGCCAGGCAGCATTGATGGAAAAGATGCCGAAGGGTCTCAGCCTGAAACATCAACTACTCTTTTTCATCAATGCTGCCTGGCCTCCTGAGGTCCTCCAGTGTTAGTCTGTTTTCCCTTTTCCATCAACTTCAGATTTTTTTTTTTTTTTTTTTGTAGTGATATTGTCTTTGTACTGTCAGTTTGTGGTAAATTAAGTTGTATGCAGGAGCTGCCATCACGTGGGAACCAGGCATGCAATTGAATTTTTCAAACCTCTCGAGTGCAGCCAAGGATTTGACTTTAGTTTATGTACTGTTGTTAAGCCCAGTGTCACAATCATAAAACTAGGAGTATTCAGGTCTATTTGGCAGCCGATGATGAAGCTTTCTTCTCTTTGCCTACATGTGAATGCTTGAAGTGTATACAGTCTCCACCCTGGCATGTGGCATATGGGGAAGGAAAGAAGCTAGGATAAAGAAGCTTTAAGTTGGTTTAACCACATGACTCAATTAAAATAAGCAAGATATGCTTGAACTTAAAAACTATGTGCCTTTAAGCCTGTACTGTGATTTGGTTTATTTAGCAATGCGGTGTGGAACAGGCCCTGCCAGTTCAGTGAGCCGCACTGCCCACCATACTGTACAGTAGGGACGGTGTCACCTGGCTGATGCGCAGTATTAGATTTACACCACACGTTGAGCCCAAAGAGTTCCACTGTAGTCTCATCGGACCACAAGACAGCCTTCCACATCTTTAGTATCTTCTGTGTGACACTTTGCAAAGTCTTTATGAGCAAGGATATGTTTTTTTAAAAAAGTGTAACATGTGGCATAAATCTAATACTGCACACCATCCCTATTGTAAACTATAGTGGAGGTAGCATTATGCTACAGGGGATGCTTTTCAGTAGCAGGGACTGGAAATCCAGTTGGGATTCATGGAAAGATGAACGCTGCTAAATACAGAGAGATCCTGGAAAACCAGCTAGCCTCTGCCAGAAAGCTTAACCTGGGGAAGAAGTTCATACTTAAGCAGGACAATGACCCAAAAGCACATTGCCAAAGCAACTGGTGAACGCAGCAGGCCAGGCAGCATCTCTAGGAAGAGGTACAGTCGACATTTCGGGCCGAGACCCTTCGTCAGCATCTGCAGAATTCCTCGTGTTTGTGCTGCCAAAGCAACCATGGAGTGGCTTCAAAGTTAGACAACTGATATCCTTGAGTGGTCCTGTCAGAGTCCTGATCTTAACCCGATCAAACATCTCTGGGGAGACTTTCAAGATTGCAGTCCACCACTGTTCCTCAACTGACCTTTCACAGCTTGAGGAATTTTGCAAGGAGGAATGGGAAAATCTTGCTCCATGTTGTGCAAAGCTAATAGAGATTTATCCAGAAAACACTACTGGCTGTAATTCTGTCATTCATTGATTCTTTTTATTTACTAACATTTGTCAAAGACGTGGTCCTGCAGGAGGAGCCAGTGTTTTTGTTTTCTGTCTGTCTCTGCCCTTGGACTGAGTGGCTTGCTCAGACACCTTGCAGACCATTTCAGAGTCAGCCAAGTTACTGATTCTGTAGTGTAAAGACCACAGATGACTTCCCCTTGGAGCTTTACAGCAATTCAGTTGTTTTGTGGTTAACATTACTCATTAGTACTTTTGTTTTAAATGCCCAATTATTAACAATTTAAATTCCACAAGTGCTATGTTGGGGTCTTTGGCTGTATTTTGGAATACTACCAGTAAGTTAATGACTGGACTGCTACATAATGTCATTTCCTATTTGATGGAAGCTGAAGGTGTAAATGTGCTGATAATGCAGATCTTTGCTCACTCATTCAATTCCCTTAACACCATGTAGGAACTGTAATAGTTTGATCATCAGTAAGCAACTCTCAATCAAGCATGTGACAATAATTATAGTTTGTAGTTGGGTAAGAATTTTGTGGTTTTGGCCCTCAGGTCAAGGAGACAGCGAGGAGCATTGGACTAAGGTTGTAGATTTCTTCTGCGGTTGGTCGGATGCAGATATTTGGAATCTAATGTATTGCTGAATGTGGAAGGCAGGCCTAGATATGTGTCCCAGCGCACAGTTGCAGTAATGAGGGTTAAGATCTCAGTGCTGTAGTACTGGGGTAATTATTAAGATCCTGGGATGTAATGCAATGAGGTTGACCAATGATAGTTTGAGTGGTTGGTTTGGGACAATTTAGCTGAAGAGCAATAGCAATGCATATGAGCTCAAACACTGACGTCCCTCTGTCTCAGCCTAGTTCTGGATTTGCAAGAACTTTTCTGCAAGGATGGATTCCCCCTGAATGGTCACATGTGGGCTGCCCACATCATAATCCTTACAAATTTGATTTGACGCAAATGATGCATTTGACTTTGTTTCAATGTCTTGATGCCTTTTGACAAATGAGACTTGTAGGATAAAATAGTAAGTAATACAAGTGTGCCCACTTTATTCTTGATTCTCTGATTAGAGAAAGTAACTTTCTTGTTTGTGATAGCTATATAGATCTGCAAATGCTGGAAATCCAAGCAACACACAATGTTGGAGGGTCTTGGTCTGAAATGTTGACTGTTTATTCTTTTCATAGATACTCCCTGGCCTGCTGAGTTCCTCCAGCATTTTCTGTGCATTGCTTCCTCTATAGCTATCATCCTCGTTGTTGCTTTGAAGACCTCTATTTGAATACCCTTGTAAAAAAAAACAGAGGTTCTTGTGCAATCTTCACTATCTTAAGCTAGTATATGGCTGAAAGCAATAGTTGGATTCATAGTATGAGACATCCTATGGCCTTGCTGTAATGTGATTTTAATGCAAATAGTGCTGATTTTTTTTTAGTAAATTACTACATTCCAAAATGGTGAGTGGTGTTTGGTTTATCCAGTTACAGAATGGTGGAGTTAAAGCAGTTGGTAGAGATGTATTACATTTTTCTGAAGCAGAGTAGTCAGGTAATTACTGTATGTGCTGTAAATGTAGCTGAAGTGTTGAAAATGGTGACCATACTGTGCTGCAATTCTGATGCTGAACTTTATACCAGACCAAAATTCCAGTGTAATTTTGTTTGTGCCACCTCCATCTTGGTCATGTTAGTACAAAACTAAAATCTGACAGTTTTTCAGATTGAATCCTCTGCAATTGTTCATTCCAAAAATTTCCGTTGGCTAGTAACCGACTGGTTCCTGGTCACAAAGGGTGCGGAATGCTGCCAGTAGCAACTTAGTTTATGGATAACAAATGATTGCATTTGATTTGTTCTACTTTGCTTCATGTTGGTATAATTCCGTACCTTTTGAGGGTTAGTAATATGGTTTGTATTGCAATTGAATCTTGGTGTAGCCACCGCAAAGGCCCAGTGGGGAAGGACTACAGTTTAGGGTTCTTCTCCTGCGGGAGTGGGAGGGGTTGGGTGGTGGGGAGTATACCCCTCAACCATGGTGTAGAAAGATGAACCAACATAGTGCCTCATGAGTGGCTGAAAGTGTGGAAAGATATAGTCAGTAAAGGAATGAGTCAACGACTGGTTTATTGTAAATAATTTTTTACTCTTGACTCAGGATTGAAAGTCAATGAATGATTTATTGTAAATAACTTTTTGAATGAGGAATGAGAGTCGATGAATGGTTTTTGTAAATTTTATTTTGGAATGTTTCTGAATGAAGTATATTTTCAGGAAAAAAATTGAATCTTGTGCAGTTTTGAAATCACAAGCCGATTATTTTTCCACTGTTTCTCACTGTCACTACGTAAATATATAGACAGCAGTACACAATAGTCTAGAGCTGCATCTTTTATAAACAAATGTTATTACCAAAATGAGTAGATAAAGGTTAACAATGAAAAACACCAGACACTGAATAACACACTTTTGCATCACTTATGAAACAGTTGTAAGGAATCTGCTCCTATATCTTATGGATCAACAAGAGTAACAAGTGACTGGTAAACTCAATGGGATAAGAAGCTTCAAATATCTGGGCTGTTGGAAAACATCCTGGAACTCCTCTGCTCCAGAGAAATGCCTAAAATTTAATTCTAGGTATAGTTGATACCAGTTGATTGGGGCTCATCGGAACCTGTGCATTTTGGCCTAATTAAGTTGTTGCCCCAAGGTTTAATGGAAATTATTAAAGCTATTTTTAAAAAAGACAAGCTACTCTTTGTTTCTCAGTTAAGTTAGAACACTCCCTATACTACGGTACTATCGTTCCTAATAGTTAATTGACAGAGGAATTCATTGTGTGTGCTACTGTGTTCTTTCAATTAACTAAATGAACAATCAATGTAGACACCCAGTGCAGATAATGGACTTTCTTTACACAATGTTTTCGATAATTTACATCCTCCAAATCTTAGTTTTCATTGTAACATTCAAGATGATTGTCAATACCTTCAAATTCCTCTAGTTTCTAACTTGAAGTACTGAAATTGTTTCATTTTTCACTCCTGGCCGTTTCTGACATCTCCAAGCCTGAATGCTTGAAACCACTGGGAGCAAAACAACTTAAATTGTCTTGCTGCTTATTTCTCACCATCTATCAGTGACAAAAATAACTACTTTTTGAACACCGACACACACAAGTGGTGCTATTTTAAAAACTGTTCACTGTAAACAGTGTAGTCTCTAAAAGCTACAAGTTGCATACAATTGACACTAGTTTTGCAATAGCCTCCTGTCTCATTAAACAGCATAGTGTCCCAAATAAGCAAAGGGAATTCTCAATTAGTTTTTGTTTTTTGCATTGTCCCAAATAAGTGACTGCCCTGTTTCAAGGGATGGCCCACTTAACTGGAATCCACCATATAATAAAGTACAAGGATATTCCAGAGAATCCTTTTGGAGCTAGGTAGCACTGGGGAGAGGCTACTTGCATTAGATATTATACTGAGTTTTGGTGCAAAGGTGCTGTTGGCTCTGACTCATTTCCATTCCAAGGAGTTAACTATCCTGTCATTTTGAATCATCTTAATCGATTACAATTCTCTTGGATGCAGAACTACTGCATTGCTTCAATCATGAATTGTGGTGTGACTCAATCCCAGCTGTAAATCAACAGTATTAGGATAATTTTTTAAAATGTATTTCATTCTAGTCCTGTAAAATTAATTGCATTTTGTTTTTGTCTATTGAAAGTTAGGCTGCACACAAATTATTGGTTCAGAAGTAATTTAATCTGTTTACAGAGGATTGTCTTAAAAAAAAGAAACTTGATTAGGAGTTGGGGATGAGTCACTTCCCACAAGTAAGTAGGTGCCTTGATACAGGGTGCCCCATATCTCATCATGCTATATGAGGCAACCTTTGCCACACTGAGCTTTACCACCACCCATGTACAGGAGATCGTAGTATCTTCCAAAAACTATTTCTATTTCAAGTTCAGAAGCTTCAATCAATTTTTCATTTGTAATTTGAGCTATTTGATTTGCAATATTAAGCAAAACTAAGTAGCCATATTTTCTGTGCAAATCTATATTGCCAATAAAAAATCCCTGTGTTCAAGATCCAAATTTATGATGTAGAATCCTCTAATTTTCTGTCAATTGCAAAGATTAGAATTTGGTTTAAATTATTTAGTGCATTGTAGTTCAGAGAACAAGCTTGCTTTTCTAGTTTGCCAGTTGCACAAACTGAAATGCATTCCTTGCTCTTCACTTTTTTAAAAAAAAACATGAAAATGGTAACACAACAGCAGATGCTGGAATCTTGGAGGAAAAGTGCAGTCCACATGAAGGGTCTTGACCTAAAATGTCAACTGTCTATTTCACTGTACAAATGTTGCCTGATCTGAGCAGCATTTTGCTGCATGAAAATTAAAATCAAATTCTTTGTATGTAGTCTTTTGAAATGACTTAAAGGTTGTAGGTTCTTTTTGTCGAATTGCTGTTCGGGCAGAAAAGCTGCTAAAATTGTTTAGGATGTTATTAAATGAGAAAGCCCTGTGGTTCTTCTCCCTAAGCTCCACACAATTTGTTTTATCAGGAGGACAGTATGTGCTTTATAATTGGTGGCTCTGAGTTCAGTGGTGGCATGTTCCCATCTCAGTTTTGATTTCTGCCAGGTTGATTATTGTGTGAGGTCTCTTGACTGTGAAAGTCATTTTAATTCATTATTGAGAATGGGTACAGTAGATAACAACATCACATTCCTATTAAGACCGTCTTCAGGGAAAAATGTAGTGCCTTACTGGGTGAAAGCATGTTACGATTGCAGGCTGTCTGATATTTTGTGCATTAACAGAGCAGTAGAATCTCTTTGTTTCTTAACGTTGGTGTTGTTTAAACTTTTTGAACTATCATGGGCAAAACAATTGAAACAATAATCCAAATTTTGTGTCTTTATGAATAATCTTTCTGCTTTATTGGAAGAGCTTATAACTACTTAATTAAAAAAAATACTAAGTCCTTCAATTACTTTACATCGGGGAAATGCCAGGATTAGAATGGTTAGAGCAGACTGAAATTTATTTTCTAGTTTGGAATTCAGACAGCAAAAAGTCTGAATTTTTTTTTTAAATCTTGCTTTGAATCTGCAAAATACAAATCCTATGCATGCAGTACCCATTTTGATAAATTCAGTTTGTAAAACATTTTTAAAGCAATAGTGGTGTATTCTCAATGTGTTACTTCAATTGTTCTGCATTAGCTGAGAAGCAATGGGGCACAATGCATTCAGATGAAAATACAAACATGTCAAAACAGCCATGTGGACTGACTGCATGATGAGTTGCTTCAGCCAAGTGAAATTTGATACCTTTTTCTTTTCAGGCTAAACATCTTACTCTGCTCTTAAGCAATTGTTTTAAGGATTTTGAATAAAGGTTCACTCAGTTTGTGTTGTATCAGATACAAGTACCTGGATAGACAGGGTCTGATTAGGAACAGTCAACATGGATTTGTGTGTGGAAAATCATGTTTGACAAATCTTATTGAATTTTTTTGAAGAGGTTACTAGGCAAGTTGACGAGGGTAAAGCGGTGGATGTTGTCTATATGGACTTCAGTAAGGCCTTTGACAAGGTTCCACATGGAAGGTTAGTTAGGAAGGTTCAGTCATTAGGTATTAATATTGAAGTAGTAAAATGGATTCAGCAGTGGCTGGATGGGAGATGCCAGAGAGTAGTGGTGGATAACTGTTGGTCAGCTTGGAGGCCGGTGTCTAGTGGTGTGCCTTGGGGATCTGTACTGGGTCCAATGTTGTTTGTCATATATGTTAATGATCTGGATGATGGGGTGGTAAATTGGATTAGTAAGTATGCAGATGATACTAAGATAGGTGGCATTGTGGATAATGAAGTAGGTTTTCAAAGCTTGCAGAGAGATTTAGGCCAGTTAGAAGAGTGGGCTGAAAAATAACCATGTACTTGCAACCACCACTTCTTGATACTTTGAGATTATTTACACGGTCATATGCTAAACAACATTTCCAAACAACCCTACGTTCCAGAAAGACATTCTTTCAATATTCAGTTACAGACTACCCATTGTGTGTCTTGTGAAAAACACGTTGGCAAATGTAGCTCATATCACCTCATCTTTCTGGTGTTTACAATTCCACTTGACACAGTTTGAATTCACAGTATTAATAAATGCTGAAGGATGAACCCACATACAACTTCCGTCTTTCAGCAGTTATTTCTAGTTCTTCATCACTGTTTTCTGGACCAGTATAAGCAGCCATTACTTTGTGCATTGAAATCAGACTGTATCTTTTACAGATATGATTGGCATTACTTTGTGGGATAGCTTTGAAAAGCACAAAAAAGGTAAAAACTTTTAACTGAAGGTGAAACTTGCTCTGAGCTGCGGTCTCCATCGAGATTATGGCTTATTCTTGATTGTTCTTTAAGTTCATAGGGAAGATTTGGAGGACAGTGACTTGGGGAGTTAAGAGATCAGATTAGGATTTAGGATCTGATTTGAGGAGTTAGAGACCAGGTTAGGATTTAGGGACAGTGATGTGGGGAATTAGAGACCTGATTAGGGTTTAGGGACAGTGATGTGGGGAATTAGAGACCTGATTAGGGTTTAGGGACAGTGATGTGGGGGAGTTCGAGTCAGGCCTCCACTCCACGCTTGAACTCCAGTGATGTATATGGGTGACAAGAGACACCCAGAGTCAAAGCTTCCACTCTGTGCTCAAAGGCCAGTGATGTAGATGGGGTGTCCCAGGCCGGTGATTCCTCGGATCGATGTCTGTGTGAGCAAGAGGCCCAAGGAGTAGGTGGCATTGTGGGTGATGAAGTAGGTTTTCAAAGCTTGCAGAGAGATCTAGGACAGTTAGAAGAGTGGGCTGAAAGATGCAGATGGAGTTTAATGCTGATAAACGTGAGGTGCTACATTTTGGTAGGACTAATCAAAATAGGACATACATGGTAAATGGTAGAGCATTGAAGAATGCAGTAGAACAGAGGGATCCAGGAATAATGGTGCACAGTTCCCTGAAGGTGGAATCTCATGTGGATAGGGTGGTGAAGAAAGCTTTTGGTATGCTGGCCTTTATAAATCAGAGCATTGCGTATAGGAGTTGGGATGCAATGTTGAAATTGTACAAGGCCAAATTTGGAGTATTGTTTACAGTTCTGGTCACCTAATTATAGGAAAGATGTCAGCAAAATTGAGAGAGTACAGAGAAGATTTACTAGAATGTTACCGGGGTTTCATCTCCTAAGTTACAGAGAAAGGTTGAACAGGTTATGGCTTATTCTTTGGAGCGTAGAAGGTTGAGGGGGGACTTATAGAGGTATTTAAAATTGAGGGGGATAGATGTGGACGTGGATAGGCATTTTCCATTGAGAGTGGAGGAGATTCAAACAAGAGGACATGAGAGTTAAAGGGCAAAAGTTTAGGGATAACATGAGGGGGAACTTTACTCAGAGAGTGGTAGCTGTGTGGAACGAGCTTCCAGCAGAAGTGGTTGAGGCAGGTTCAATGTTGTCATTTAAAGTTAAATTGGATAGCTATATGGACAGGAAAGGAATGGAGGGTTATGAGCTGAATGCAGGTCAGTGGGACTAGGTGAGAATAAGAGTTCGGCACGGACTAGAAGGGCCGAGATGGCCTGTTTCGTGCTGTAATTGTTATATGGTTAAAAGTACAGTCGGTCCTCAACTGCGGGGTATTGGTTCCGGGACCTCCCACGGATACCAAAAAACGCGAATGCTCAAGTCCTTTATTTAACGTGTTCAGTGCAGTGGTCTTAAGGTCCAGGGTTCCGCTGGGTCCTAATTTAAGCTGACTCAGTGCGGTGGGCTTTAGGACCCGGCGCAGCTCTGAATCCGCACTATTTCTGTTCACGAAAATAATCATGATCACGGTTGAAAATAAAGTGGAAGTAATAAAGCAATCGGAAAGAGGTGAAACGCCATCGATCATTGACCGATTGTAGTCTAACGCTTTTTCAATGATCGGAACAATTTTAATGGAGCATGTGAAAGGCCCTGCCCCGATGAAAGCTATAATCATTACTAAGCAACACAGTGGTTTAATTATTGAAATACATACATTTCTTGTGTTTTATATGCATAGAAAGGTAAAATATATACTGTATACTAAGACAAACGTTTGACTAACTGACACTAATACTGGATGTACCTGTACTGATTTCAAATCCAACTTAAAGACGGACTCAGGAACGGAACTTGTTCATAACCCGGGGACTGCCTGTACTTTTAAATCATCTCTAGATTACTTGTAAATGGCTGTGTAAATAGTTGTTACACTGTATTGTTTAAGGAATAATGACAAGAAAAGATAGTCTGTACATGCTCAAACAATAAGTGCTGGAGAGAAAACTCCCGGGTTTTCCCAACCTGTGGTTGGTTGAATCCACGCATGCGGAACCCGCGGATAGGGAGGGAAGACTGTAATTGAAACAGTCAGTCAAGCTTATCGCCATATGCACAGTACATTTATGCATACATGCAAAGCAAACCTTATTTAAAGCAGTATCACAGGCACATTGCACCAGGTAAGCAATATTCACAAGAAAAACAAAAATAAATTGTGTAAGTGGGAACACAGAACCAAAAAGCCCATTGTAGTTCAAAGTAGTCGTAGTGTTGTTAAACCAAGGTAGTTATGTTGGTTGGTTCAGGAACTCAATGGCTGAAAGGAAGTAGCTGTCCTGGAACCTGGTAGTATGGGTGTAGATGATAGTGATCTTGGATTAGGTGTTAACTTTTTGATGCAGCACCCAATGTAGATACTATCAATGGTGAGAAAGAATTTACCTGTGATGTACTGGGCCAAATCCAAGACTCTGCAGGTTCTTTCATTCCTGCACATGAATTGCTGTACCAGACCATGTTGCAACTGCTCAGGATACTTTTAACAGTACATCTGGAGAAGTTAATTTGAGTATTTGGTTGCAAGCCTAACTTCCTAAGAAGTAAGAATCCTGGTGTGCCTGCTTTGTAATTGCACCGATGTGTTGGACCCAGGACAAGTTAATAAAGTTGTTTTCTTGTGTACAGTCGCTCTACTATTTTCATGTCACTGCAAACTCTCAAGTTCATATTGGTATTTTCAATGTACAATTACCATTACAAATTGGTCAGTTGACTTTAAGTTTGCAATCATTTATCTCAGTTTGCATGCCTTGTTCACTTCTCACGGGGATGTGTGAGCTGTAACTTTAAAGGGATTTATGCCTCCAACTTTCACCCTGCCCTCAAGTTTACCTGGTCCATTTCCGACACCCCCCTCCCCTTTCTAGATCTTTCTGTCTCTATATCTGTCTCTGGAGACAGCTTATCCACTGATGTCTACTATAAGCCTACTGACTCTCACAGCTATCTGGACTATTCCTCTTCTCACCCTGTCTCTTGCAAAAACGCCATCCCCTTCTCGCAATTCCTCCATCTCCGCCGCATCTGCTCTCAGGATGAGGCTTTTCATTCTAGGACGAGGGAGATGTCTTCCTTTTTTAAAGAAAGGGGCTTCCCTTCCTCCACTATCAACTCAGCTCCTAAACGCATCTCCCCCATTTCACGTACATCTGCTCTCACTCCATCCTCTCGCCACCCCACTAGGAATAGGGTTCCCCTGGTCCTCACCTACCACCCCACCAGCCTCCGGGTCCAACATATTATTCTCCGTAACTTCCGCCACCTCCAACGGGATCCCACCACTAAGCACATCTTTCCCTCCCCCCCCCCCCCCTGCATTCCGCAGGGATCGCTCCCTACACAACTCCCTTGTCCATTCGTCCCCCCCATCCCTCCCCACTGATCTCCCTCCTGGCACTTATCCGTGTAAGCGGAACAAGTGCTACACATGCCCTTACACTTCCTCCCTTACCACCATTCAGGGCCCCAAACAGTCCTTCCAGGTGAGACAACACTTCACCTGTGAGTCGACTGGGGTGATATACTGCGTCCGGTGCTCCCGATGTGGCCTTTTATTTATATATATATATATATATATATATATATATATATAGGCGAGACCCGACGCAGGCTGGGAGACCGCTTTGCTGAACATCTACGCTCTGTCCGCCAGAGAAAGCAGGATCTCCCAGTGGCCACACATTTTAATTCCACATCCCATTCCCATACTGACATGTCCATCCACGGCCTCCTCTACTGTAAAGATGAAGCCACACTCAGGTTGGAGGAACACCACCTTATATTCCGTCTGGGTAGCCTCCAACCTGATGGCATGAACATTGACTTCTCTAACTTCCGCTAAGGCCCCACCTCCCCCTCGTACCCTATCTGTTACTTATTTTTATGCACACATTCTTTCTCTCACTCTCCTTTTTCTCCCTCTGTCCCTCTGAATATACCTCTTGCCCATCCTCTGGGTCCCCCCCCCCCCCCCCCCGTCTTTCTTCCCGGACCTCCTGTCCCATGATCCTCTCGTATCCCCTTTTGCCTATCACCTGTCCAGCTCTTGGCTCCATCCCTCCCCCTCCTGTCTTCACCTATCATTTTGGATCTCCCCCTCCCCCTCCAACTTTCAAATCCCTTACTCACTCTTCCTTCAGTTAGTCCTGACGAAGGATCTCGGCCTGAAACGTCGACTGTACCTCTTCCTACAGATGTTGCCTGCCCTGCTGCGTTCACCAGCAACTTTGATGTGTGTTGCTTATTTACTTTAGATTCCATTTTGACTTGCCAAGTGCAGAGGCCTTCACTATCTTGCCTCCAGGTGAATTGTGCATCAAGATGTCCACTATTATACAGTACATTACCTATACATGTGGCCGGCTGGTGGTGCAATGGCATCAGCGCCAGTCTCCAGAACGAAGGCTCCCGAGTTTGAATGCAAGTCGGGGTCATTCCCCCCCCCCCCCAGCACACTTTCTATCCGTGCAGGGTTGAGCGTCGAGCGAGCCACTCGGCCTTGTTTTTAAAAAAAAAATGTAAGAGTCAGGAGTCATATCATGACCCGGTTAATCTGAAAGGAGACCAATCCTGACGCCACGCGCCAGACAAGAATGGTTGACTGTCTGGTGCTACACGCTTTATTAAAAACAACCCTATACATGGAAATAGTGGATTGATTCCATTTAAAGGTAGAAAGCTGGTCACAAGTGAAAGTGTCCTTGAAGGGAAAGTGTGCTGTATACTTTAAAGCACTGCCCTTATTCATTGAACTGTGTGACTATCATATTGGTACCCACATTTTGGGTGGAACAGGCTGGTATTTTCTACAAAAGATTTTAAACCAAAATTTAAATTCTGACGTTTATTGCTTGAGTTTATTTTGTAGCATGTTCACTCTTTAGTAATGCTGTCAGGGATTGCTTGGTTCCCAGCTATTTAGGGGGACCCAGCATAGTACAGGCCAAATGTAAAGCTTGATTGTGCTATATCTTCACTTTAAGAGGGAAAACTTGCAGTAAAAGCGTTTTTAAAAGCTCAGTGTTAATGCATGTCTTTTGCCAGGGTGTTTATATAATGAATTTGGCTGTGGAAACATTTTTTAAACTAAGCCTATTGGGTTAGTTTAATGTTCTCATGTCAATTAATGAAAATTTCCAAAATACTTCAAAGAATTAAGAACTGGTTGCTGATAAATCTTCCATTTACCATGGTGCCTAGATGTATTAATGGTCTGAATCTTCTGGTGAGTTTGAGAGGAGCAGATCTCTCCACATAATTTCCTGCCAGGGATTAGATTCTTACCTAGTAAGGAGCATCTGAGCAGTGAAAGACTTTTTTTTATATATACAACTAATTTTCCCCCACTTTGGGTATTGGCCAGTTCAACTTTCTTTTGGCAAGTAAATCTGTGTAATTTTCTTAGTTAAAGCAAGTTCTGTGACTTTGGCAGACAGTCGTGAGAAGATGATGCTCAGAAGAGCCAACCTATTATCTCTTGGATGTTTGTTTTCCCCATGAGCTTTATATTTAAAACCTCAAACTTGTTCTAACTAGATTTTGTAATGGCAGCTGGAGGTAGTGATTTTTGCAATACATTAGTACATGTGTTCACGTTGTGTGTAGTCAAGCTGCAGGAAATATTCAGCAGTTCATGTAGCATCTGTGCACAGAAGAAAATTTGGCTAAATTAACCTGTATCAAAACTGAGCAATTATGACAAACTAATTGCGTGAAATAGATGAATTCATTATAGAGCTGCAGTGTGCCCGGATGTTAGATGCGATGTTGTTCCCTGAGCTGTGGAACAGCATAGAAGGTCAAGGACACAAGGGTCAGACTGAAGTGGAGAGATGAAGTGATGCATAGTACTACTGAATTGCGACTTCAACTGAATGTGCACAATTGGTTTGGGGTGGGAAGAGAAGTAAAAGAACATAATTTTGTATCCTAGCTCATTGTTAATTTTTGGATTTGTCTACTAAGTCTGCAGAACTGGAAATTGCCAGGGTTGATTGAAGAAAAATGTGTTGAGTGAGATTTAGTAGTGTTATGTCAGGTCGTCTTCCATCTGCACTTGCAGCACAAAAGGAGGCAGTTGGTTTCTGTGCTGACTAGTAACAGCAATCCAAAGCCAACTCTTGTATTTTGATCAACCCACAGAATGCTGGAGGAACTCAACAGTCAGGCGCCATCTATGGAAATTAAGTGGACATTAAGGAAGGGGACAGAAGCCAGAATAAGATGGTAGGGGTGAGAAAGACTACAAGCTAGTGGGTATAGGTGAAGCTGGGTGGGTTGGGGAGGGGGCCAGGTGCCTTTCTTCACACTCTTTATCTAGAAATCTAGCGCAGAGCAGGCCCTTCCATTCTAATGAGCCGCACCATCTAGCAACCCATCTCTTTAACATAAGATAAAGGAACAGAATTGGGCCACCTAGCTCATCGATTCTGCTCCACTATTTCATCATGGCTGATTCAATTTTCTGCTTAGCCCCAAACTCCTGCCTTCTCCCCGTATCCATTCATGCCCTGACCAATCAAGAATCTGTTGACCTCTAACTTAGGTATCCACAAATACTTGGCCTCCACAGCACAATACAGGCCCTTCGGCCCACAGAGTTGTACCAAACATGTCCCTACCTTAGAAATTACTGGGCTTACCTATAGCCCTCTAATTTACTAAGCTCCATGTACCTATCCAAAAGTCTCTTAAAAGACTTGTATCCGCCTCCACCACTGTTGCCGGCAGCCCATTTCATGCACTCACCACTCTCTGAGTTTAACAACTTACCCCTGACATCTCCTCTGAACCTACTCCCCAGCACCTTAAACATGTGTCCTCTTGTAGCAACCATTTCAGTCCTGGGAAAAAGCCTCTGACTATCCACACGGTGATGAGGGGCATTGATCTTATGCACCTCTATCAGGTCACCTCTCATCCTCTGTCGCTCCAAGGAGAAAAGGCTGAGTTCACTCAACCTATTCTCATAAAGCATGCTCCTCAATCTAGGCAACATCCTTGTAAATCACCTCTGCACCCTTTCTATGCCTTCCACATCCTTCCTGTAGTGAGGCGACCAGAATTGAGCACAGTACTCCAAATGGGGTCTGACCGGGGTCTGACCAGGGTCCTATATAGCTGTAGAGTGACAATTTTCTGGTCTTCCAGAACCATTCCAGAATCCAGTGATTCTCTACAGTCTCATCTATGTGACTTGTCTACCTTCAGTCTTTTCAGTTTCCCTAGAACCTTCTCTCTAGTAACTGTGGTAATTTCTCACACTTCATGATCCTTGCCATCTGGAACTTCCACCATACTTCTAATATCTTTCACAATGCAGACTGATGCAAATATTTATTCAGTTCATCCACCATTTTATTTCTTCCCCCCCCCCCCCAATTATTATCTCTCCAGCATCATTTTCCAGTAGTCTGATAATCCATTTACTTCTCCCTTTATACCTCTATGTACCTGAAGAAACTTTTGGTGTCCTCTTTAATGTTGGCTAGCTTACTTTTGTATCCCATCTTTACCTTAATGGCATTTTTAGTTGCCTTCTGTTGGTATTTGAAAGCTTCCCAATTTTTTTAACTTGCCACTAATTTTTGCTCTATTATATGCCCTCTCTTTGGCTTTTATGTTAGTTTTGATTTCTCTTGTTAGCATGGTCGTGTCATTTTGCCTTTAGAATAGTACTTCCTCTTTGGGATATGTATTCTATCTTGTGCCTTCCAAGTTGTTTCCAGAAATTCCAGCCATTGCTGCTCTGTTGTCATCCCTGTCAGTGTACTTTTCCAATCAATTCTGGCCAACTCCCCTCTCATGCCTCTATAATTTTAGCCTAATCACAAGACAGCTTACAATGACCAATTAACCTACGAACCAATTGGTCTTTTCAAATAATTAATTTATAACTTCATTGTCCAGATTTATTTCAAGTACTACATCTTTTTATTAAGACCCAAAAGGAAATCCCTTGTGATTTTTTTTTGTCCTTCCTATCAATTTCCTAGTATAATGGAAACTACTGATACTTACCCCTGGTGTATTTTGCAATTGTATATTGTGATGTTTAAAAATGCATTAGATTTGTACAGACAAAATGCATAGTTGAGGCAATTTTTGTTTTTTTTTAAAAAAAAAAGCATTCAGTGGCAACTGGAGTTTAATTTGGATAAATGCAGGGTTCCTGTTTCTTTCTGGACAACATACCCCTCCACCACGACTCTCACCCATCTGGTGCAGCTGGTCCTCCTCAATAATTTCTCCTTCGGCTCATCACACTTCCTTCAAACCAAAGGTGTAGTCACGGGCATTTGCATGGGTCCCAACTATGCCTGCCTGTTTGTCAGCTACATAGTCTGTGTTCTAAGTCTGCACTGACATCACTCCCAAACTCTTCCTATGCTACTTCAATGTCTACTGCTTCCATGCTGAGCTTATTAATGACTTGGATGAGGGAATTAAATGCAGCATCTCCAAGTTTGCGGATGACACGAAGCTGGGTGGCAGTGTTAGCTGTGAGGAGGATGCAGGGTGACTTGGATAGGTTGGGTGAGTGGGCAAATTCATGGCAGATGCAATTTAATGTGGCTAAATGTGAAGTTATCCACTTTGGTGGTAAAAATAGGAAAACAGATTATTATCTGAATGGTGGCCGATTAGGAAAAGGGGAGGTGCAACGAGACCTGGGTGTCATTATACACCAGTCATTGAAAGTGGGCATGCAGGTACAGCAGGCGGTGAAAAAGGCGAATGGTATGCTGGCATTTATAGTGAGAGGATTCGAGTACAGGAGCAGGGAGGTACTACTGCAGTTGTACAAGGCCTTGGTGAGACCACACCTGGAGTATTGTGTGCAGTTTTGGTCCCCTAATCTGAGGAAAGACATCCTTGCCATAGAGGGAGTACAGAGAAGTTTCACCAGATTGATTCCTGGGATGGCAGGACTTTCATATGATGAAAGACTGGATGAACTGGGCTTGTACTCATTGGAATTTAGAAGATTGAGGGGGGATCTGATTGAAACGTATAAGATCCTAAAGGGATTGGACAGGCTAGATGCAGGAAGATTGTTCCCGATGTTGGGGAAATCCAGAATGAGGGGCCACAGTTTGAGGATAGAGGGGAAGCCTTTTAGGACCGAGATTAGGAAAAACTACTTCACACAGAGAGTGGTGAATCTGTGGAATTGTCTGCCACAGGAAACAGTTGAGGCCAGTTCATTGGCTATATTTAAGAGGGAGTTAGATATGGCCCTTGTGGCTATGGGGGTCAGGGGGTATGGAGGGAAGGCTGGGGCAGGGTTCTGAGTTGGATGATCAGCTGTGATCATAATAAATGGCGGTGCAGGCTCGAAGGGCCGAATGGCCTACTCCACCTATTTTCTATGTTTCACCGACTTCAACAACTTTACCCACAACTTCCATGCTGCCCTCAAATTTACTTGGTGTGTCTCTGTCTCAAACCCACAGACTCTCACAGTTACCTGAAGTATACCTCTTCCCACCCTGTCACTTGTAAAAATGCCATCCTCTTATCTCAGTTCCTCTCTCTCTCTCTGCCACATCTGCTGTCAGGATGAGACTTTTCATTCCAGAACCACTGAGCTGTCCTCTTTTTTTTTTTTCAGAGAAAGGTGTTTCCTTTCCTTCATCAGTGCTGCCCTCGTCCATCTCTGCCACTTTGTACCCATCTGCCCTCACTCCATCCTCCTGCCACCACAAAAGGGATAGTGCCTCTTATATGGTCCTCACCTACCACCCCACCAGCTTCCGCATCGAGCACATAATTCTCTGAAATTTCAGCCATCTTCAGTAGGATCCTCCCAACAAGCACATCTTCTCCTCTCCCCCACCCCCCCAACATAGAAACATAGAAAATAGGTGCAGGAGTAGGCCATTCGGCCCTTCGAGCCTGCACCGCCATTTATTATGATCATGGCTGATCATCCAACTCAGAACCCCGCCCCAGCCTTCCCTCCATACCCCCTGACCCCCGTAGCCACAAGGGCCATATCTAACTCCCTCTTAAATATAGCCAATGAACTGGCCTCAACTGTTTCCTGTGGCAGAGAATTCCACAGATTCACCACTCTCTGTGTGAAGAAGTTTTTCCTAATCTCGGTCCTAAAAGACTTCCCCTTTATCCTCAAACTGTGGCCCCTCGTTCTGGACTTCCCCAACATCGGGACCAATCTTCCTGCATATACACACATTTTCCACTTCCTGCAGGGATCACTCCATGTGCGACTCCTATCCACTGGACCCTCCCTCCTGGTACTCATCCTTGCAAGCGCAACAAGTGTTTCACCGACCACTACATCTCCTTCCTCATAACCATTCTGAGCCCCAAATAGTCCTTCCAGGTGAGACAACACTTCACCTGCAAGTCTGTTGGGGTGATCTGGTGCACCCAGTGTGGCCTCCAATATACAGTGAGACCCAATGTAGATTGCGAGTTTGCTTTGCTGAACACCTTCGCTTCATCCACCAGGAAAAGCAAGACTCCCAGTGGCCAACCATTTCAGTTCTACTTCCCGTTCCCATTCCAACATGTCAGTCTGTGGCTTCCTGTACTGGTGTGATGAGGCCACACTCAAATTGGAGGAACAACGCATTGTATTCCATCTGGTTAGCCTCCAACCTGAAGGCGTGAACATCGATTTCTTGAACTTCTAGTAATTACCCCCACTTCTCTCTCCTTCACATTCTCCATTTCCCTCTCCCACCTTATCTCTTTCCCTGTCCATCATCTCTCTGGTGCTCCTCCTTCTCTTTCTTCTCTGGTCTTCTGTACTCTCCTATCAAATTTCTCATGTTTGTGAATAATCTTGTTTTCTGCTGTGAATTAAGTTGTATTGCTATTCAATGTGATGTGTTCTCCAACATACACAGCTGATGTCAACACATTGGGTTTAAAGTTCTCCATTTGATCCAGGATGTTGACTTCATGTTTATTGCTCCTACACCTTTACTTGTGAAGCACTATTACATTATTCCTCAAATAATGTTAACAGAATTGCAGATTTATGGCAATTTGCAACTTTGTGATCATATGAAATGTTTAGTGACGTTCATGTCTTTAGGCGATAGTTCACAAAATGTTACTGTACAGGAAACAGCACTCTTGTGCATAGCAAGGTCACATAAACTATGAAAAGTGATAGGTAATGACTGTTACACTAATGGAAATCTCCAAAAGAGTGCACAAGGCCTTGCTTTCTATGTCAGAGGTACTGTGTCTGTATTGATCAGCTTTACCCGTCAGTCAAGATTGTGTCCTCATGTTCTAATGTTCGGCCTTTGAAACAAGGAGCAAATTAGAGTCATAAAGTTGCACAATATGGAAACAGGCCTTTCCACCAACTGTTCATACTGATCAAGTTGCCTATCTGCTTGTCCCATTTGCTCCATAACCCTGTAAGCCAATTCTATCCATGTACCTATCCTTATGTCTTTTTACCACTACATCTGGCAGCTTGTCCCATATAGCCACCATTCTGTATGTGGGGTGGGGTGGGGGGGGGAGTTTTTTCACACCCCTCCCATCTTGTGCCCTGTAGTGTGAGACAGCCCTACACTGAGAAAAAGCCACCACGGAATATAAATGTCTGAGTCACTCCTCAACCACCTTTGCTCCACAAAAAAAAACCTGCTTATCGAGTTTCCTTGTAACTCATGCCCTCTGTTACCAGTACTATCCTAGTGAAACTTTTTTTTTGGCACCCTTCTTGCTCAATGACATTTATCCTATGGCTGGGTGACCAGAAATACACACAGTACTTTGTGTCCCGCCAGTATCTTGTACAATTTTCCAAACCCATGAGCTCTACTTGCTAGAAGGACATGGCCAGCAAGAACATGGCAATACCATTACCTGGAAGTTGCCCACCATTCTACCCTAAGTAATACTGCTATTTCTTCAAAATCCTGGAACTCCTTCCTTAAAAGCATTGTGTGCAGATCCATACCTCAAGGTCTGCAGCAGTTCAAGAAAGCACCTTTCTCAAGGGAAGTTAAATGCTGGCTCAGCTTGCAAAGCCTGCATTCCTTCAACGAAGTTGTATACAAGTCCCAATTCTGTACCTGCGGCTCTAACCAATTAAGACACTTATGCCAAATGCCACCTTCACCTGTGTTATCACTTTCAGGGAACTATGTCCCTCTCACCCTAGGTCTCTGTTCTACAACACTCTTCAAGCCTTGCCTTTTACTGTGTCCTGGTTTAACTTCCCGAATGCGATTCTCTTCACTTGTCTAAGTTAAGTTCCACCTGCCAGTCCTTGCTACTTTCCCAGTTGTAACCAATTTGCTGCTTCTAAACCAAGTAGACATAAACATGATGTGTGATTTGTAGTGCAGAATCTAAATCTGCAACATCTGAACATTTGGGTTTCAGCTAAGTTGAGCTGAAATGACATGCTGGCAACCTTTGCGAGAGAAACTGACATTGTTTTGAATTGTTAAATTCTTGTTTGGGTTGTCCTGGAAATACGAAATTGTGGATAGCATAATTACAGGTTAACTAAAATGAGAGCCAGTCTTCAGGAAATAAAACCTGTACACATTTAACTTCCAAGTAATACTTTGTGGCTAGTGAAACCAATCATTCTAATTCTGTTCTACTGAAACTACATCAAGAAAGATGAATGTTCTAGCGCATTGTTAGAGATGTATCCCTGCCACCTAATGCACAGACAGGACAGATCTGTATCCCTTAATCTTCTGGTTAAGTGCATGTTCATGGAGCCATTCTTTAACACTGTGACAAAAGAGGTACATTTTGGGTGGCTTGTGGAACAGACACCAGTATTGAATATTCAAGGCGGTTCTGCTAGTTCGGATGTGTGTCACAGCTTCCCATGGCTCAGTTTTAGTGAATTGCACTCTGGCTTCAGCTGGTTAAGTTTGTGTATTTACTTCGACCGTGCTACCAAGTTTTGATAGCTGCTTTTTCTGAATGAGTCATAGTGAAGTGATTAATGTTCAGACAAATTACAGGATTGAAATTGCATGCAAATTAAAAGTAAAACTGTATAATGAGGTATTAGTGCGTTCTTGTGCTTTGTTTAACTGCATGAGAAATTAAATCTTAGTAACAACAGTGTGAGCCATGTTTTCTAAACGTGCTGGTAAAGAGAAAACAAGACAATGTAGTCGGGGCACAAAGATGGATTGCACATTGGAATAAAGTAATTTTTCTAGTTTGTATTTTATTATTGGGATTTGGTACTGTGTGGTATAAACATGGATGTGATATAATGGCCATCATCCAGATATCATTGATTTCAAAATGGTTTTTAACCCTGTACAGACTGGCTGGTTCTTTTGTTGTTGTCACAAGCATGCACACTGAGTGTAGGCTCAAAATAAATGGTATTTACCAGGCATATTGGTAGCAAGTCCTGCCCCAGTTAAGCAATGTTCCCCCACCCTTTCTGCTGACATCATGGAAGCTTGCTTAGCAATGCAGATCAGGGTACAGAATGATGGTGTAGGCGAATAGCTGGGATTGGACTACCGAGACTTGCTGATGTACTCATCAACTTATTCTTCCCATTCCCACTGACCTGTCTATCCTCTGCCAATTTCACCACTACAAATGTAGACTAGAAAAAAAGCATTCCCTTTTCTTACTGTATAATGCCCAATGGTATGAACATCAAATTTTGAAATTTAAGGGTGCTTTCTCTCAGTGTATATACACAACTTAGTCCTCCTGCAGTTCAGTGCAAACCGTCCCTTCTGTACAGGTCCCATTTTGCCTGGAAGAGAGCCCAATGATCCAAATATCTTGGCCCTCCCTCCTACACCAACTCCTTAACCACACTAAATTGTATGATCTTACTAGTTACAGTGCGTGGCATGGGGAGCAATCCTGAGATCAGACCCTGGGGGTCCTGCCCTTTATGTTCATCTCTTTCAGCTGCACATGTTGGAAAGTTATAGCATGGTTGAGTATCAGCAGGGATCTAACGTACAATAAATTAATGACTTTCTGCTCTCCAACAATGTGGTGCTAGTGCAGTAATTGCAGCAAGCCTATGCTTCCTCGATGAGATTAAAAAATATCTTGGATTCTGTTTGTCTGTCGTTCTATGCTATCTCAGAAAATGGGTGCTTCTGACTTTGGGCCAAGATGGGAACAGATTTGGCTGTTTTGATAAATAATGTGACGATGGCTTCAAATTTTGTAGTGTGGACACTTGCGTGAGGTTGAAGGATGACTCGTGATCCCTAAATCAGCATGAGTCACTGTTCAGAATAGGAAAGGGAAGTTTATGGGGCAGATGCACATGCGTAGGTTTTAATGAACCATTAATTCTTTGGGGTTGGTTACACTGTTATCTGGATGTTTTGATAATGCTTTATGGCTGGTTGTATTCTGGTGATTCATAGGATGTGCCCTCTTCACCTGCGTAGTAATACTGCTGTAGTTTTTGAAGACTAGTAAAACCTTATGGGTGTGGACATGTTTAGCAGAGGTTTTTTGGTATGTGTATCACAATGTAACATGAGTAGTAGAAATCTGTCCTCTTCCCAATTTCAGATGACCTTTTTATATGGGAGGCAAACTGTGCCCTCTTTTACGAAACACAACTCTATCCATCCTTGAAAGGGCTGAAGAATTATTCCTGCAGATAAAACATAGAATTTACAGTACAAGTCCTTCAATCCATGTTGTACCAATATTTTAACCTAATCTAACCCTTCCCTGCATTTTTCTATCATCCATGTGTCCATCTAAGCCCCCCAGTGTATCTGCCTCTACTACCACCCTGACAGAGCATTCCACACACTTACTACTGTTTAAAATAGACCTGACATCCTCCCCATATTTTCCTCCGATCACCTTAAAATTATGCCCCCTCGTGGAAGTTAAGCCACTTTCACCATGGGGAGAAAAGTCTCCGGCTATCCTCTCTTGTCTTGTACACTTCTATCAAGTCGCCTCTCATCCTCTTTCAAAAGAGATGTGTACATGGAATTTTTGTCTTTGTAATTTTTGTTTGAAGGGGGCTATGGTGCATCAAGAATACATTGTCACTTTTGTTTTAATGAAAAGTTTCAATGCCTGTTTAGAAGTCTAGTTTACTCTGGTTACAAAGAAAAGATTTTTTTAAAAAGCGAAGCAAAATGCTGATGCTGGAGTTCTGAAATAACAATTGAGATGGCTGGTAGCACTCAAAAGGTTAGACAACTTGTGTGTAAACAAAAACTGGCACCTGATGAATAATCATCAAACTAAAATGCCAACATTTCTCTCAAATACTAGCATTCTGCTTTATTTTCAGTATTTCTAGTATGAACCATTTTGAGTGTTATTCTAATTGGAAATGTAAAATTTTTTATTTTAATATTTTAAGACTGTTTTGAATAATTGAAATACTGCTTTCAGGAAAACACTTTTTCTTTATCTGCCAGTCTCCTACCTTAGCCCCTTTCTGTCCCCCTGCTGACTATCTGCCCATTGTCCTTTACCACTCCTCAGTCCACCTATCCCCTGCTGGCCACCTCCACTCTTTCCTGATACCGGGTCTTGACCTAAAATAGTGACTACTGTCTTCCCTCCATGAATGCTGGCCGACCTGCTCATTCCTCCAGTTATTTTTCTGCTCCAAATTCCAGCAACTACAGTCTTTTGACTCCCAAATTTCCCCTGGTTGCCAAAGCTTTTGAGGAATTTCAACAAGATAAAGCTCCATGGGAAGCAGGGTGGCAGGGTACATGGTTTTTGTACGTTCTAAACATTTCTGCCAGCGGTGTTTGTTTCCAATCGTTAATATGGTTCTTAGTACTAGCCAATGATTCGAGCTCTGCATGTGTAACTGGTTTCTGTACAACTTTTACATGCCTCACACACATGTGGATTAAAGAGCTGCCCATATCCTATAAACAGCAATACTATTTTAAGTGCACCTTCTGACGCATACACTGCCGCAGTTGGTGCAATTAATACTGCCCTGCTATAGGTTGCTTTCTATTTCAGATGCTCAAGCTAAGCTTTGGTTCTTAATGCCCATTGACGATGGATGTTTGGTGAATAAGCAACTTCCATTTATGTAGCAAAAATGTGCTGAGACATTTTCCAGGTCATTTGCAAGTTGGCAAGCTGTAGGTAGTCAGGTGCTGCAGGGATCATTTCTGCGATTTTTGGCTACTTACAATCTATTTTAATCAAGGGTTGAGCGTAAGTATATCTAATGATTGTAGGTAAATGCGTTGTGAGTGGGACGCATTTACAAGGGAAATCAGCAGCAAGGAATAATGTGGGTGATATGAGGTAATCCACTTGAGTCAGAAAAACAGTTACACGCACTTCTAAATTGTCAGACTTGGATATTAGTGTTAAGAGATCAGGCTGCTCTAGTACAAGAAACACAGTAGGCAAGTGGCAATTATTATTGCAAGAGGGATGGAGTACAAGAATAAGTGTAAGGGGCTTTGAGACCACATGATGTATGTTCCTTGTTTGGTGCAGTGAATGTTCTCTGGGGTAGAAGATTTGTTCACTGCCTTTTGAGCAAAGTTGGAGTTTACAAGGCTGAGAAGTGATATTATTGAGGGGGCGTGACAGCAGTCAGCATGTTTTCCATCTGAACCAGAGGCAAGTCTCAGAATAAGAGCTTAACAGTTTGAGTAAGATGACAGGGAGTTTCTTGGAGTGGAGACCACTTAGAATTTACCTAAAGGGCCACTTTTCAACATAATTGTATAAGGGCTAAGAGAGTTGTAAAAGCGCGCCTGAAGGCTTTGTGTGTCAATGCAAGGAGCATTCGTAACAAGGTAGATGAATTAAAAGTGCAGATTGTTATTAATGAATATGGTATAGTTGGGATCACAGAGACATGGCTCCAGGGTGACCAAGGATGGGAGCTCAACATTCAGGGATATTCAATATTCAGGAGGGATAGACGTGAAAGAAAAGGAAGTGGGGTGGCGTTGCTGGTTAGAGAGGAGATTAACGCAATAGAAAGGAAGGACATAAGCCGGGAGGATGTGGAATCGATATGGGTAGAGCTGCATAGCACTAAAGGGCAGAAAACACTGGTGGGAGTTGTGTACAGGCCACCTAATAGTAGTAGTGAGGTTGGTGATGGTATTAAACAGGAAATTAGAAATGTGTGCAATAAAGGAACAGCAGTTATAATGGGTGACTTCAATCTATATGTAGATTGGGTGAACCAAATTGGTAAAGGTGCTGAGGAAGAGGATTTCTTGGAATGTATGCGGGATGGTTTTTTGAACCAACATGTCGAGGAACCAACTAGAGAGCAGGCTATTCTAGACTGGGTATTGAGCAATGAGGAAGGGTTAATTAGCAATCTTGTCGTGAGAGGCCCCTTGGGTAAGAGCGACCATAATATGGTGGAATTCTTTATTAAGATGGAGAGTGACATAGTTAATTCAGAAACAAAGGTTCTGAACTTAGAGGGGTAACTTTGAAGGTATGAGACGTGAATTAGCTAAGATAGACTGGCAAATGACACTTAAAGGGTTGACGGTGGATATGCAATGGCAAGCATTTAAAGATCGCATGGATGAACTACAACAATTGTTCATCCCAGTTTGGCAAAAGAATAAATCAAGGAAGGTAGTGCACCTGTGGCTGACAAGTGAAATTAGGGATAGTATCAATTCCAAATAAGAAGCATACAAATTAGCCAGAAAAAGTGGCTCACCTGAGGACTGGGAGAAATTCAGAGTTCAGCAGAGGAGGACAAAGGGCTTAATTAGGAAGGGGAAAAAGATTGAGAGAAAACTGGCAGGGAACTTAAAAACTGACTGTAAAAGCTTTTATAGATATGTGAAAAGAAAAAGATTGGTTAAGACAAATGTAGGTCCCCTACAGACAGAAACAGGTGATTATGGGGAGCAAGGACATAGCAGACCAATTGAATAATTACTTTGGTTCTGCCTTCACTAAGGAGGACATAAATAATCTTCCGGAAATAGTAGGGGACAGAGGGTCCAGTGAGATGGAGGAACTGAGCGAAATACATGTTAGTAGGGAAGTGGTGTTAGGTAAATTGAAGGGATTAAAGGCAGATAAATCCCCAGGGCCAGATGGTCTGCATCCCAGAGTGCTTAAGGAAGTAGCCCAAGAAATAGTGGATGCATTAGTGATAATTTTTCAAAACTCGTTAGATTCTGGACTAGTTCCTGAGGATTGGAGGGTGGCTAATGTAACCCCACTTTTTAAAAAAGGAGGGAGAGAGAAACCAGGGAATGAATTATAGACCAGTTAGCCTAACATCGGTGGTGGGGAAACTGCTAGACTCAGTTATCAAAGATGTGGTAACAGCACATTTGGAAAGCGGTGAAATGATCGGACAAAGTCAGCGTGGATTTGTGAAAGGAAAATCATGTCTGACGAATCTCATAGAATTTTTTGAGGATGTGACTAGTAGAGTGGGATAGGGGAGAACCAGTGGATGTGGTATATTTGGATTTTCAGAAGGCTTTTGACAAGGTCCCACACAGGAGATTAGTGTGCAAACTTAAAGCACATGGTATTGGGGGTAAGGTATTGATGTGGATAGAGAATTGGTTAGCAGGCAGGAAGCAAAGAGTGGGAATAAACGGGACCTTTTCAGAATGGCAGGCAGTGACTAATGGGGTACCGCAAGGCTCAGTGCTGGGACCCCAGTTGTTTACAATATATATTAATGACTTGGATGAGGGAATTAAATGCAGCATCTCCAAGTTTGCGGATGACACGAAGCTGGGCGGCAGTGTTAGCTGTGAGAAGGATGCTAAGAGGATGCAGGGTGACTTGGATAGGTTAGGTGAGTGGGCAAATTCATGGCAGATGCAATTTAATGTGGATAAATGTGAAGTTATCCACTTTGGTGGCAAGAACAGGAAAACAGATTATTATCTGAATGGTGGCCGATTAGGAAAAGGGGAGGTGCAACGAGACCTGGGTGTCATTATACACCAGTCATTGAAAGTGGGCATGCAGGTACAGCAGGCGGTGAAAAAGGCGAATGGTATGCTGGCATTTATAGCGAGAGGATTCGAGTACAGGAGCAGGGAGGTACTACTGCAGTTGTACAAGGCCTTGGTGAGACCACACCTGGAGTATTGTGTGCAGTTTTGGTCCCCTAATCTGAGGAAAGACATCCTTGCCACAGAGAGAGTACAAAAAAGGTTCACCAGATTGATTCCTGGGATGGCAGGGCTTTCATATGATGAAAGACTGGATGAACTAGGCTTATACTCGTTGGAGTTTAGAAGATTGAGGGGGGGATCTGATTGAAACATATAAAATCATAAAGGGATTGGACAGGCTAGATGCAGGAAGATTATACCGGATGTTGGGGAAGTCCAGAACGAGGGGTCACAGTTTGAGGATAAAGGGGAAGCCTTTTAGGACCGAGATTAGGAAAAACTTCTTCACACAGAGAGTGGTGAATCTGTGAAATTCTCTGCCACAGGAAACAGTTGAGGCCAGTTCATTGGCTATAATTAAGAGGGAGTTAGATATGGCCCTTGTGGCTAAAGGGATCGGGGGTATGGAGAGAAGGCTGGTACAGGGCTCTGAGATGGATGATCAGCCATGATCATACTGAATGGCGGTGCAGGCTCAAAGGGCTGAATGGCCTACTCCTGCACCTATTTTCTTTGTTACTACCTCCGATCTCTTGAGGCTGAGTTTCATTCTGCTTGACAGGTGAATCGAGAGTTGAGGACTCAGAGAAGTGGAATTGAGGCTGAAGATCAGTGATCAGGATGTTGAGAGGTGGAAGAGTACCATTTCTTGTAATGGTGATTCTTGTAGCATCTTGCCTTGATGGTAATGAAAGGGCAGATGCATGGCAGAAGCAAATTTAAAATGACAAAATGTGATTTGCATATGGCTAGGATGAGGGTGGGGATATGTAAAAGGTGGTGCAGGAATGGGGAGATAACTGCACATCTTTTCAAAGGAGGCAGAGCAAGTTGAGATGTCGTAAAGGGCAGGAATGTTGTATTGAATTCATTAATTTCTTTATGGGGTGGCATGGTAGTGTAATGGTTAGTGCATAGTTTTACAGTGCTAGCTGTAAGATTGGGGTTCAATTCCTGCTGCTGGCTGTAAGGAGTTTGTTCTCCCCATGACATGTGGGTTGTCTCCAGGTGCTTCAGTTTCCTCCTATATCCAAAGATGTATTCTAGTTACGGGCATGTTATGATGGCGCAGGAAGCGTGGTGACACTTGTGAGTTGCTCAGCACAATACTTGCTGACTTGATTTGACACAAACAAGGCATGTGGCTGTTTCTATGTATGTGTGACAAATATGGTCATCTTTAATGGACTAAGAATCTAAATTCTCTTGGCATGGGGGGTAGATTCTGGACACTGCTCTTTTGGGGACATTTAAAGCCATCTGTTGAGTGTAAAAGAGATTTGCTCTTCTAGAGCTTGAGTTGAGGGACTATTGTAATAGAGTAAAACTACAGAAACTGGGATTATACATCTCCTTTCAGGAAGGTTGAGGTGTGATTATTTATGGTTTGAGTTGTTCAGTATTGTAAACACAGATTAATATTTTCAGTTTCATAAGCCAAGGTATATAAGCTTATGGCAGTTGGCAAAAGAATCAGATGTGGCATGAAACAACATTTGTGTTCAAGGTGTGTTATAGTGCAAAATAATTAGCCTTTAAAGGTTTCTAGAAAATGATTTGTTGCTAATGCTTGAAATGGAACTGGGTGAAAGGAAAATATTCCACAGGACTTGAGTAGAGTACAAGAAAGGGAACTTGCTCATCTTTCAGCAATATTGCTGAGGCTGCAATAAATTGAATGAGATCCTATAGTTTTCCATGATTGCATTAGTTCACAATGCCTGCTTCTCTACTGACCATTTATCAGTATCTGTTTTGATGGTCAATTGTCTGTTAAGATACTTGTGGGTGTCACAGTGATGCAGTTGGTTAAATTGCTGCCTCTCAGATCCCAGATTCATTGTGCAAACTCCAGACATCAGCATTCTCCCTGTCATTGCATGGGTTTCATCTGTGTGCTCTGGTTTCTGTCACGTCTCATAAGGTAGTTCTCAGTGGCCAATTAACCCAGGTATGTGGATGAGTATGGAGAAGCGGATGGAAATGTGGAAAATGCTATTGGATTAGTAAGACCAAAGACTTGCAAATGTCTACAGATGTACAGTGAAGAGCATTCTAGCTGGTTGCGTCACCATCGGGGATGGAAGGGACCAATGTGCAGGATCAGGATAAGCTGCGAGGGCTGTAAACTTGGCCAGCTTCGTCATGGGCAGTGGTCTTCCAAACAGTAAAGAAATATTCCAAAGACAATGCCTCAAAAAGGTAGCATCTATCATTAAGGAGCCCCACCACCCAGGACATGCCCTCTTCTCATTACTATCTTCAGGGAGGAGGTACAGGAGCCTGAAGAGACAACACTCAATGTGTTTGGAACTGCTCCTTCCCTTTCACCATCAGATTATTGAACAAACGATGAACACTATTTTGCTTTGTTTTTGCACTGTACTGCTGCTGCAAAACAACAAATTTTACAACATTTGTCAGTGATAATAAGCCTGATTTTGACTCAATCTGTTGGATACTCAACGATCAGTATGATTTCTGTCGGCCAAAGAGCCTCTTTCCATGCAAAGACTCTATAACTCCAGTGTACTCCTGTGTATCCGGAATTCTGTAGAATTCTCATGTAACACAAATACGAAGAATGCTAAGCAATTGTTTAATTTATTTCTCAAGTGGAAAAGGATGTACTTGTGTATAAACATAAATCAACTAGCAGTGTAATTATAGGCTAATTAGTAGCAACATCCTTTGAAGATTTGGCACCTCATGAAAGAACAGTCACAGGACATGTCAATGAGAGTTCATTTTTGTATCGTTCATTAATGTTAGCATTAAAATGTAGAACTGTCAAAGCAGTATTTAAAAAATAATTACCCTTTAAAATTGTACTGGAATGTTTTTCTTGAGCAATTCTCATGTAATGGGTGTGTTTCATTTGCTGTAGATGCTGGATGGCTGAAAATGTACTGATATTCATAAGAAGCTTGCTGCGTGTCTTTAATTTAATCAGAACCCACATCTGACAAAAGTTTGTGCTGACTCGTTAAATTTGCTCAGTTTTGCACTTCATTTGGTTTGGAGAGGTCTAGCAGGTACCCCCCCACCCCGCCCTGTGTTTTTGACTTCTCCAGCCTCCTCATTCACCACAACTCTCCATTGTTAGTCTTGTCACATTCTGTTTCCATCATATTTGAGTGACATTAAATGCAGAACCCACTCTACCTTCCTGCATGAGATCTTCAGAGCTTTCAAACTTTGCAGCACAATGTTCTCGGGTATTCAGCTCAGTCAGTTATTCAGTACTTCCTGTAAACAAACACAATTTTGTAAAACGAGCTCCTCCCCCCCCGAAAAAAAACCTTGCATACTGATATTGGTGCCAGATTCTATCATATCATCACACTACAGAACCTCGTTCAGAATTGTACACATTTTCCATGCTTGTCTTCTCCAGACCGTGCACGCTGAATATATTTTCACCCTTCATCTCCTACACCCCCCAGCATTCTCCCTCATCTCACCAGTGGTGTACCATGAACCAGTTTGCTTCCTTAGATTCTTCGTGACCCTTCCAGTTCTGTGCCAGTAGAGTTCTGTTTGAAACAATTGGAAATTGTACAATATTATTTTGGAGCCGAAGGAGTTTGGGTTCTAACCCTTGAATTGCTGAATGACGTATGTACACAAGCACTTCATATACCATGGCTTCCAAACTAAATACAATTTGGAAAAGCTAATTTTGGAGATTCATGTAAATTTAGGGTTATGAACCTTCTGTCTCAGCACACCATGTTGCTTGGAAAGTCTTGATTTTTCTCAGACTGACTACCAAGTGTGCATTTGTTCAAAGCATTTCTGTCTTTATGTGCTGTTAAATGTAAGAGGAATACTGCAGTTGCTGAACATAATAGTCATTATAGTTCTTACTTGTTCCATAGGTACTTTTAGTCAGTAGTAGTCGTCATCCAGACCAATGGATCGTGCCAGGGGGAGGCATGGAACCAGATGAGGAACCAGGCAATGCAGCTGTGAGAGAAGTATATGAAGAGGTTGGTACCCTTTTCAAGTTTCCTTTTTCCAAACTGCTGTTGTTTTCTGATCTTTGTATGTCTGGTTGACCTTGAAGGCTGTTAAATTAGATTTTATTTGGAAGCAATGGTGTATAAAGATATGTTTAAGTGGATTTGAAAATTTATATGAATAGCTCACTTTAAAAAGCGTATGTCATGTGCTTTAACAAGAAACCACATTGGATGTAGTGATAATAGATAGAATCGCTTGTTCCATTGCCTTGATGTGGATTTATGCAATGTTGGGTTTACTGGCCTGCAAGCCCTGCACAGGCAACTTTTTTTTAACCTCAGTTTTGTTGAGTGCTGTTATTGACCGTTCTTTGCTTAACTGTCAGCAAAGCTGCATTAAATGCAAAAGCTTTCCTTCCCAATTTCTTAAATGATGAAATTAAGAATTAGCTTCTGGTATGCTTCAATCTGGGTCTCATTCTGTTTAGTGAATCTATTAATTATTTATCTTGCCTCATTAAAATCCTATCTGCCAAGTGCCATTGAGGTTCACAGGACTGTTTATAGCAATTAAATTGTAATCTCATTTGTTAATTTCTCAAGCATACTGTTCCAGCATGTGTGCTAGTCGACATATCTTTTTGTGCTATCTCCAGAATAGCTCCCAAAATTAGAATTTTTAACAAAGCTGAAGATTACAATCGTGTTAAAAATAAGCCAATTTATTTCTGATGGTTTAAAATAGAATTCTGCACCAGATGCAATAAACTGCCATGCTACAGTAGAGTTTGGTTTGGACCAGAAGAAACTAACAATTTAAGTACAAGAATTGCTTTTGGAATATGTAAATAATTTAATGTGCTTTAATTTCTGAAGAACATTGTTTCCATATGAAGATTTTATTGAAATGCTCATCCAGAAAGTAGATTTTTTCATTTAATATCATAAATTCATACCCACTCTTCCTTCAGTTAGTCCTGACGAAGGGTCTCGGCCTGAAATGTTGACTGCACCTCTTCCTACAGATGCTGCCTGGCCTGCTGCGTTCACCAGCAACTTTGATGTGCGTTGCTTGAATTTCCAGCATCTGCAGAGTTCCTGTTTTCATAAATTATATTGGGAATGTGTGCTTAATGATATTTAGGAATTTAATAGCCCATTTTAAGGAGCCAGGCTTGAAACTTATTTGCTAGATGAAAATATAAAGTTCTCATCATAGTTATGAGGAACCAAATCAAACACCTATTTTTTTTTTCCAATTTTTATTCACAAGTCTACAAATATTCAGAAGGGAAAAACTGATGGCAAGGAATCTGCATCTTAAGAGAAAATGAAGTGGAATAAGGAATGGTATAACATTTTTGACAGTGGGAGGAATAATGAATGAATATTTTGAAGAAATAGTAGCTGAGAACTAGGAAAGGTGAGGTGCCATTGAAAACACATGGTGTTCCATATGCTGTACAGCATAGAGGCTGGCCCGGCCCTTCAGCCCCATTGCTCTAATAATAACAAACCTCTATCCGTACTTTGTTTTGTGACTAACTCACCCCTCTCACTTCTCAACATTCCCTTCCTCATGATTATCAAGCATTGCCTTAACTGATGCCTCTTAATAACTTCAACTCCATCTGCTAACAAATTCAACCTTCTGGGTATATTTAAATAGATATTTTTTGTATTCCAATCTACAAAACTAATCATGGTGGACACCAGTTCTTGGTTTGAGAGCAAGATTGTAGAGGGAAGGAACCTTGCTAACCAGAATTTGAGAATTTGAGGCTGAATGATTTGACTCTAGATTTAAGAAACTTGTAATGTGAAGGATTTGGTATAGTTGGGACTACTCCATAAGATGAATTCTGGTTTTAAAAATCAAGAATGAGATCTGACTGAGATTGAAGAGATTGAACAGGATGTCATAAACTTTTAATTAGAAATTAAACAGGATATCCGATCATGATGGAACGTTGTGGGTGGGAAGAAAGGTACAGGTTGCTACTGCAGGAACTTGAGGTGAAGTGTTTTTTTTAAATATCTAGAAGATATCCATGATAATCTCTTAAAGGTGGAAGGAAGTATTGGAAACGTGATCTTAATAAATGGTGGAGGATGCTTAAAGAGCCGATAGGGCCACTCCAACTCTAGATATGTTCCACCGAAGAATATAATCTTGAAATTTGTAGATCTGGTCATCTTATCTATGTATGTTACATTGAGATCACTCTTTATATTTTCACCTCTGCAAGGTGATACAGATTGTGTTTAGTGTTGACAGTGCTACAATTGGATATAAACAGCTTTAAGCTATGGGTTACAATTTGCCTACTGAATTTTTTCACTGTTTTGAGTGCACTTAATAATTTAAAATTCATCTGCTTTCAAATCCTTCCGTTTCATAAAATGAAGGGATGTTTTTGATGCATTTGTATAATGCCATCAATATTGAGGGAGAGAGAAGAAAAGATCCCTAAGTTTGTGATGAAGGGAGGGATTTAAGATTGCTACAATTCTGTTTTATTCAAAATCCGTCAAGTCCTTTGAGCAGATCCAGGTGTACCTTTTCAGATGTTCAGTTTCTAAAGTAGAATGAAGATTTGAGTTTTCACTTGCATTGGTAGAAATGTAGCTTTTTCTTTTTGGTCACTATTCAACTTTCAATTTTTAGTTGGGATGGTCTATTCTCATAAACCTCACTGGGAAGATTTTTGGCATTGTGTTTCTACTTCCCCAGTTGTTTTAAGTAGATATGCAAGATTTTCATAAGAACAAGACCAGCAAGTTTGTATTTACATAATGCTTTCCCTGAACAAGTGTTATCAAAACATTTAATGCCGGAATATGGCAACAGCCAAACTGTAATACCGGGGTTTGAAAACTGCTTATTGTGTTTTTAGATTGGAATTGTAAGTAAGAAAGCTACATTTCTATCACCAGGCTGGATGTCAACCTAGTGATAGTTGGTCAACGAAGACTGATGTCAGAGATTCCCATGAATTGCCAGCTGTCTGGCACGTTGGCTGAGATTCCATGCCTGCAATCATATCGGACTGTTTGCTGGTCCAATTTAGACTCTGGTATTCACGTGTTTGTGAGCTTAATTCTGCAAGGTTGAGCTGCCTTGAGTGAATCTGTTTGATACCAAGGTCAGTATCAGGTAGTCCTGTGGTAATTTTGTAGGACCGGTAAAAATCTAAGATACTTAGTCACTTCTGGATTTGAAGGGTTAAGGGTAGCAAGCCCACTGAATCTGTGGGATTTATGACACAAGGTCATCATGATCATTTTAAAAACCTGTTAATAAATATGTATTAAAAATGTAAAATCCCTGGTCACTATGTTGTGGTTTTTAAATCCGTGCCTCTAGATTGTCCAGCTTTCTTAGTTAGGTCATGAACTAATAACTAACTATTGTGCACTGAGTTTGACGTGATTCTAGTTCTTCATTCCAGTAATCCTTTGCAAGTTGGGCAATGCACATGCCCTAACGCTGTGCTAAACTATGGGAAATCAAACCTTCGAGATGTTGAAGGGCAGCTTTCCTTTAGCCTTCTTGGTTCACTCCTGTATATGTGTCCATGGGCTCCAGGTTTCTATTGTCATCAGCTCCTCCTAATTGACAACATTTGGGAAGTATGCCGATCAATTCTGTACATGCTGAATGTTCATAATCATCCTCCCTTACATTTCCAGTATTCATACCATTCTATTAACTACTACTACTATGTCGACTCAGGCCTAGGGGGCCGGCATCGGGCACGATGATGGACTCTCCACTTCTCCCTCTCCCTCATCAGTGTGTTCAGTTCATCTACATTAGCCACGCCGCTGTCTTCTAGGAGTGTGTTGACCATAGTCTTGGGAGGGCGCCCGGGGTTCATCCTCCTGTGCTTGGGCTCCCATATGATGACTAGGCTGGCAGGTAGCTCGGGGTGGTGTAGACAGTGCCCCGCTAATTGCAGTCTTCTCACCTGGATTTTAGTGGAGAGCATCGGTAGGTTGTTATAGAGCTCAATGTTTGTCATTGCTGTTGCCAACTCACGTCAAGAGCCATCCGGAGCATTCGTGTATAGCAACCATCTAGAGACTTTCGCATCGTCTTGGTGAGTGTCCACGTCTCGCATCCGTACGTGAGAATGGACTCTATGACTGCTATGAAAATCCTCTTTTTAAGCCCTCTTGTCAGGTTCGACTTGCAGATTTCCTTCATGTCATTCATAGCCCTCCACACCAGTGCCTTCCGTATCTTTGTCCTTCTCCGAACTCATCATTCTTGACCCGAGGATCTTGTAGTCAAAGACTTTCTTAATTGTATCAATTCTCTATGGTCTTGAGAGTACCTTTGTCGCAGCTAAACACCATGTACTCTCTTTTTAGGGTTTAGGTGAAGTCCAACTTTATTGCACTCTATTTCCACTTTTGTCAGTAGCTGCTGTGCTTCCTCCATCTGGTCAGAGAGCAGGACTGTGTCATCTGCAAAATCGAGATCTGTGAGTGTAACTGGTCTGACCCTTTTGGTTTGCCCTGGTTTTATGGTAAAACCAATAGCTTGACGCAGAGCGTAATCAAGGACGATTATGAAGATGTAGGGTGCCAGAGTGTCTCCTTGCAGCACATCAGCTAGGAGCTCGAACACTGCTGTTTCTCCGTCTGGTGATACAACTTGCGCCATGGTTTTGGTATAGCTGGACTCCATTGCTCTTAGTAGATGGTCTGGCACTCCGTAAGCTTTCGGGATCTCCAGCATTTTACCTCGGTGAACGGAGTCAAAAGCTTTGCGAAAATCGATGTAAGTAAGCACGGCCGGTAGGTTGTTCTTGACTTCCTCGATGACCTTACGGAGAGCAAGTATTTGCATTACTGTTGTGCACTTCTGCTGAAAATCATTCTGATTGAATCTTGGCTTAGGATCAATGGCGGTGCGAATCCTTTTTAAGATCATCCGATTGTTTAATTTTGCTAAGATGCAGGTCAAACTGATACCGTGGTAGTTATCTGTCTTTGAGGGATCCAGACTTGGGGACTGGGATAATGTTTGAGAGTGACCACTGTTCTGGTTTGTCGCCTTTCATCAGTACCGTATTACATATGTCCAGCAAGATGTCGTCCAGGTTGCAGTTCTTCAGGACATCTGGTGGTATCCCATCTGGTCCAGTGCTCCTGCCCTGTTTGCATATTTGGCCTTCAGTTCCTCAATGGTGAATGGGCCGTCATCGATGTCGACTTGTGTTAGTATCATGGGTATGTCCTCTTCTTCCGTGATTGTTGGAGGGCTTCCCAGCAGGTTCTTGAAGTAGGTAAACCATGTCAGGACACGGTCCTCTGCTGTTTTACCACTTATTTGACCTAATGGGGACTTCTTCCATCTACTGATCTCATTGACTAGGCGCCATACTTCTCCATGCTGCAGTCTTCATTAACAGCTTCTATCTCTCTAATCCTCTCAGCTAGTTCCTCTTCCTTCAGTCAGTCGTAGGTGGCAAAGAGATTCTTCTTTGCTGTCTTGAACTTGTCTCTTAGCTCTTCTGTTTCACTCCTTCTAAGTTCGGCATGACAAGCATTGACCACACTTCTTTCTGAGACGACGTCAGGATGTTTCGAGATCCAACTCTTGATTCACTTCACAGTAGGCAAATTCTTTGTTGCATCTTTCTATTAACATTGCTTTGTAATTTCTGTTTCTGTCAACACTGGCATGTATGATCAGCAAATTTTGATAAATGCTTTCTATTCCATCATTCATTAATCTGGTGAATATATTTGACTCCTGACATTGATACTCAAGGAACACTAGTTGCAACTTATTAGTACATAGAAGTTAGGTGCAAGAATAGGTCTTTCGGGCATCTTCACCGTTATGTGTGATCATAGCTACTCATTCACTTCAGAAGCCTATATCAGAGAGTTGTACACTGCAGAATGGGCCCTTCAGCCTGCCATGACCATGATACTTGTATGAATCCCATTGTACCCTCACTTGGTCTGTGTACCTTGGCCTTTCAAATGCTTGTAATTAAAATGTTAAACCATCATCCTTGGCAACATGTTCTAAATTCCAATCACTCAGAGTGGGGAGAAAATCACCCTTTGTACCCATCTTTTAATTTCTATTGTTCAGGCAATCCCACCATGTGAGAAGGATTCTTACTATATATCTTACTCTCCCTTAATTTTGTACATTTGTGTCTGGTTTCTTCCCAGCTTCTGTTCCAGTAAGCAATGCTCTCCATGCAGTTGATCAGAACTGTACACAATATTACAGCTGTGACCTTATCAACATTGTAAAATAGTGTCTGATTTCACATTTTTGCCACAGCTAATGAATGCAAACATCCCATATGCCTTTTCACCTTGTCTACCAATGCTGCCATTTTTAGGGATCTATGGATTTGTACCCCAATCACCTGTTCATCAACACTTAGTGTATTAATAGTATTAACACTGCTTAATGTATTAATAGTCGTACTCTTTTTTTGACCTTCCAGCATGCAACACTTTGCACTTGTCAGGATGTTTTCTGCCTTAATCACCAGGATCACTCGATTGAATAGCAAGCTGGTTTTGTATTGTACAATGGAAATGTAATCCTGAATTTTGAGGGAATTGTATTAGAATGAAAAGGAGAATGGTAGTGGAAAAAGGAAGAGTACTGACTAAATCCTTTGGTATTCTCTGTTTTGTATTAAAATATAGTACAACAAAAATATAAATCTCTGTGTATATATTACAAACATGTTTACTCAGGAGTGCATTGTGAAGAGTATGTTGTGTATTTTGATTTTCAGCTTTTCAGTTTACATAATATTTGAGCCACATAAGCAGTATGCCTTTTTATGCTCACAGTGAGCCCAAAGGATATGCTTTTTTAAGTTGCTACAAGGTACTGAACCTAACTGAACTTTCCAACGTGCTGGCAAGAATTTGATAGTCCCAAAAGACTTCCTGTGCCACATATTAGTATCAATAAAATTATTGTAGTGAATCTGTAGTAGCTTTTAGAGGTTTACTTAGAACAATTGTGACCATTCTGCCACCTTCAAGCTTGTGACATCATTTTATTCAGATCTTTGAAATTAGTTTTTTTCCTATATATTCTTGGGATGTAGGTATCACCATTTATTGCCCCTCTAACGTAGTATTCCAAAATTCTGTAAGAAAATGAGCCAAATTAGGTTGTTCAGGCCATTGAGCCTGCTCTGCCATTTAGTTGTGACTCTCTTAATCTCCACATCATCCTGTAGCAGCAAAATCCACAGATTCACCACCCTCTGGCTAGAGAAACCCAGTTATTGGATATGTTTAAAGCAGAGTTTGATAGGTTTGAGAATAGTAAGCACATCAAAGCTTATGGGAGACAGCAAGAGAACAGGGTTGAGAGGGATGACAAATTAGCAATGATTGAAAGAGAAACCTGAAGGGCTGAATGGCCTCATTCTGTTCCTATGTCTTATGGTCTGTCTTCAGACGGCTGTGGAGGCCAAGAAATTCTTCCTGACCAGTTTTAAAAGGACATCCTGTATTCTGAGGCATTGCCGTTGGATCCTAGAATATCCCGTTCATGGAAGCGCTGTCTCCACATCCACTCTGCCAAACCCTGTGTTGAAGGAAGGGCAATACATTTGCAAGTGAGGATGCTGTATGACTGGGGCAACAGGCCCAGGGAATGTTCAAGTCTTCCTAGATTAGTGTTTCAGGTTTGGGAGTACTGTCAAAGTTGCTGAGTTGCATATGGTTCACTTGCAGCGACTGTACTGGTGGACGAGAGCTGGGACTCTATTCATCAGGCATGTTACTTTTGTCCTGATGGTGTTGAGTTTCTTGAGCGTAATGGAAACTGCACGGGTGAGAGTATCTTGTCTCGGACTGTATTTATGTTTTTTCTCGATGATTGATTGAAAGCCTTTGGGAAGCTGAGGTGAGTCATTTGTCACAGAATATCAACCTCTCAACTTGACTTTATAGCTGAAAGCACTTTGCATGGCTTTCCAGTTAAGTGTGTTCTGTCGGAATGTTAATGGTAGGGGCTTCTGTCGATGATACTTGAAGGTGGACATACCTAGTTTGAACCAATAGGATCAATTGCTGCTGGACTGCTTCATTATTCGAATGAGCTGACCATGCTAGATCCTAATAAATAAAAGGTGATGACGATGGAACAAGATGGGATGTGGGGCAAGACCTGTGTGTAAACTAGTTGGGTAGAACTGGTTGGGGGGGGGGCAGGTGAAGAGGAAGGGAATGAAGATAGGTGTAGGAGCAGAATAGGAACAAGAAATGTGAGGACTGCAGGAGGCTCCGAAGGGGTAAAAATTGGGGGTTACCCAAAATTTAAAAACTGAGTATTTATGCTAATGGTTGCAGGCTACACAGGTGGAATATAAAGTATTGCTCCTCCCATTTTGCATTGGGCTTCATCTTGGTAGTAGAGAAGGTCAAGGATGGACAGATCAATGTGGCAATAGAAATGGTCTGAAACCTGGATCTCAGGAGGACCATTACAGACTAAGTATGATGTGTAACGTACTTGGTATCACCGACATTGAGGGAGTCACAATTAGAGTACCATGTGCAGTAGACAAGGTCGGAGATGCATGTGAACCTTTGCCTCACTGCAAGGATTGGTGAGGTCCCTGGATGGTGGTGAGGGAGGAGCAGTAAAGACAAGTTTTACACCTACGCGAGTAGAAGATGTCTAGGGTAAGGGAGGAGGTGGGTTTGGATGGATGAGTGGACCAGAAAGTATTGGACGGAGTGATCCTTGCATAAGGTAGAAAGGGATGCCTGGTGGTGGGACCTCACTGCAGAAATGACAGAATGATCTGCTGGATGTGGCGGCTCTAGGGGTGCAAAGCAAGGACAAGGGGATCTCTATCTCTGTTCTGTCTGGGGTGTAAGGCAGGCTGTGAGCAGAAGTACAAGAAGCACAGGATCTGAAAGGGCAAAGGGAACTCTAATTCTAGCTCTATCATTTGGTTTGAACTGAATGGCCTAATTCTGTTCCTATAAATTATGGTCTCGTAGCAAATGACAATGAATAGTTTGTCTTCTGAGATGAACAGTTTTTTAAAAAAAAAGTAGTGAGAAGTGTCAGAAATAGTCCCTGTGAATTTAAGAGTAGGTTGGAACTTGGTGGTATATTATTCCACCAATTTCCAAAGAGCACAGCAGTACTAAGCAAGTCTATAGTGTGGAACTGTCCTCTATTTTTGTGCCAAGGAGTTGTAGTTGATTAACGATAGGTGCTCAAAAAACTGAAAGACTTGAGGGTATGCACCAGATAAACTGCATATTAGGGTTCTGAAAGAGCTAGCGGTAGCGATTGTGGGGGTATTAGAAATGATCTTTCAAGAATCATTGGACTCTGATTCCGGAGAACTGGAAAACTGCAAATATCTTTCAGAAAGGAGGAAGGCGGAGGAAAAGAAATTGTAGACCGGTTAGCCTGACCTCTGGTTGAGAAGCTGTTGGAGTCTGTTGTTAAGGATGAGGTTATAGAGTATTGGTGACAAGGAACAAGATGGGACAAAGTCAGCATGGTTTCTTTAAGGGAAAATCTTGCCTGATGAGCCGGTTGGAATTCTTTAGGGAGATTACAAATAGGGTAAAGGGGATGCAGTGAGTGTTGTATATTTGGATTTTCAGAAGGCCTTTGACAAGATGCTACACAAGGCTGCTTACCAAGTTAAAAGCTCAACGTATTACAAAAAAGTTACTAACATGGGTTAGACCATTGGCTGATTGGTAGGAAGCAGCAAGTGGGAATAAAAGGATACTTTTCTGGTTGGCTGCCAGTGACTAGTGTTCTGCAGTGTTGTTGCTGTATGCCAATGATTTAGATGGTAGAATAGTTGGCTTCGTTGCCAAGTTTGCAGATGATACAAAAACTGGAGGGGCAGGTAGTGTTGAGGAAGCAGGTAGGATGTAGAAGGACTTGGACAGATTAGGAGAATGGGCAAGAAAGTGACAAATGAAATACAATGTTGGAAAATGTGTGGTCATGCACTTTGATAGTAGAAATAAATGTGCAGACTATTTTCTAAACAGAGAAAATCTAAAAATCTGAGATGCAAAGAGACTTGGGAATCCTTGTGCAGAACACCCTAAAAGTTAACTTGCAGGTCAAGTCTGTGGTGAGGAAGGCAAGTACAATGTTGGCATTCATTTCAAGAGGTCTAGAATACAAGAGCAGGAATGTGATGCTGAGACTTTATAAAGCAGTGGTGAGGCCTCACCTTGAGTACTGTGAACAGTTTTGGGCTCCTTATCAAAGATGAGGTGTGCTGGCGTTGAAGAGGGTTCAGAGGAAGTTCACAAGAAGTATTCTGGAAATGAAAAGGTTATCGCATGAGGAACATTTGATAGCTCCAGGCCTGTACTCACTGGAATTTAGAAGGATGAGGGAGGATCTTATTGAAATCTTTCGAATGTTGAAAGGCCTAGATAGAGTGGATTTGGAAAAGATGTTTCGCATGGTGGGGGACTCTAGGACAAGAGGACACAGCTTTGGGATAGAGGGGCGTCCATTTAAAAAAAAAGTGTGGAGAAATTTCTTTAGTTAGAGGGTGGTGAATTTGTTATCACAGTCAGCTGTGAAGGCCAGGTTGTTGGGTATATTTAATACAGAGATTGGTAAGTTCTTGATTGGCCACAGCATCAAAGGTCTTGGGGGGGGGAGGGGGAGGCCAGGGAGTCAGAAGGGGGGGGTATCAGCCATAATTGAATGGCAGAATAGACTTGATGGGCCAAATGGCCTAATTCTGCTCCTATGTCTCGTGGTCTTATGGACATCCAGAAGCAAGACTCTGACCTTGTAAAATGTGCACACTTGCAGAGACTTTTGAAATTCCACACACAAAAAATGCTGGTGAACGCAGCAGGCCAGGCAGCATCTATAGGAAGAGGTACAGTCGACATTTTGGGCCGAGACCCTTTGTCAGGACTAACTGAAAGAAGAGCTAGTAAGAGATTTGAAAGGGGGAGAGGGAGATCCTAAATGATAGGAGAAGACAGGAGGGGAGGGATGGATCTAAGAGCTGGCAAAATGTGGTTGAAAAGTTGAAGGGCTGAAGAAATTATAGATGGGGAGCAGTGAGAGAGGGTTTCACTAAACTCCCATCGAAGAGAAGATTTAAACTGTAGTGTAGGCATCACTGGAAGAGGCTTTGCAGTAGTAAATTTTAAAATGCTTCTCTTTCAGTTAGTCTTGACGAAGGGTCTCGGCCCGAACCGTTGACTGTACCTCTTCCTATAGATGCTGCCTGGCCTGCTGCGTTCACCAGCAACTTTGATGTGTGTTGCTTGGATTTCCAGCATCTGCAGATTCCCTCATGTCTGCGTTTCTGGAATTCCAAATAGTTTTGATACCATCTCATTTCCTCATAGTAATTTAAACACTAAGGCTGGTTTAATGTGCATCCCACTCAGTCACCTGAACAAGTGCATGTAGCAAACTGGTTGAACGGGTAATGCAAAATGTATATATTTTTTGTAGATATGTCCTCTGTCATGCTATACAGAGTGTTATATACAAACTGGTTTGTATATTTTATGGGGAGCTTGTGGTATTATGCATAATTCATTTTTTTTGTTTAATGTGTAGGCTGGAGTGAAGGGAAAGTTAGGAAGATTACTGGGGATATTTGAGGTGAGTTTGTCACTTTGCAGTGCCTGAATTTATCATTTGCTGAAACCTTTAAACCACACATTCATCATTGCTGTGGTAAAGCATTCCCAAATTGTGACAACTATTTTCATAAGTTGTACATATGTCTTGTGACCTTGTACTTTTAATAATCTTTCCTGACAAAGTTTAATATTAAACTTTACACAGTATTGTCAAATCTCTCCTGCATTTAGTTTGAGAAGCTTTCAGTCATTTCCATTATCGTCATTCTGAATGCACATGAGCAACCAGAAACCGCAGTGTATTTGCATTGTGTGCTGAATACAAAGTCATTGCTTTTGGTCAGTCATCTGTATTTTATTTTCTTTGATCACCCTATTTGTAGCTTTACTGGCATTTGACGTTTTGTCTTTTAGTACATTGTTGATTTTTTGTTACTCCATCTAATGTGAAATAATTCATTCCTTTGCTTTGACATTTGAGCTAAATGTACTTCCCTGACCAGCACAGCATCTTTTTTTCAATTTCCTGCTACAACTCTGGCACTTTTTCCCGCTCCTAGAATCAATACTAAAGTTTACTGATACCTTGTGTTTTAGAAGTCAGGGTGTCCGTTGTCATCTAGCTATCATTCTGCCATATCCAGCAACCTTTGCTGTCACTGTCCCTTTCTTCCTGCTCTTACTTCATTGCTGTTTCTAGTCCGCTTTGAATTTCTTTGTTTAAAATTTAAAGCTTTAGGAGATGTACATGTTCTTTATAGAATTTTACAACAACATTGTGGAAACCACATTTAGTATCCATTTTATACAAGAAAAACAGTCAACATAATGCTACAGCACAGTAATAGAATCTTTGGCCCTCAATATTATACCAGCTTGTTAACCTGCTGCAAGATCAATTTAACCCTTCCCTCTATAGCCCCCTGTCTTTCTGTCATCCACGTACCTAGTTAAGACTTTCTTAAATCTTCCTAATGTATCTACTCTACCACCAACCCTGGCAGGACATTCCACATACTCACCATGCTGTTTATGAAACAGAAATACTTCTGACATTCCACCCCCCTCTTTCCCTCTTTCCCCCTTTTCTCCCCTACCACCCCCTGCCCATACTCCTGCAGTCACCTTAAAATGTTTCCTCTCATTCTTCTCATAGTAGACATTTCTGCACTCTGCATCATAGGTCTGGGCAACTGTACAAATAATTTGGCTGTTATTAGCCGTGATTGTGGTGATGTGAACTGTGGGGCAGATCTCACAATGAGGCGTGTCGAGGTTAAAATGGCATATGTGGAAAATTGCATGGATGATTATTGCTCCATCTGCCTTCCCTCCTTTCCTACCTCCTTCCTCGTCCCTACTCCTTATTGAGATCAGTTCTGCAAGATGTCGTGATATGATCATAGGATGCATATTCAGTGATTGGAAATCAAATGCACAGAACATCTGCCAGGGTTTGGCTATTTAATGATCTACAGTTGAAGTCAGAAGTTTACATACACTTAGATTGAAGTCATTAAAACTCATTGTTTAACCACTCACAGATTTCATATTAGCAAACTTTAGTTTTGGCAAGATGTTGAGGACATCTACTTTGTGCATGACACGAGTAATTTTTCCAACAATTGTTTACAGACAGATTTTAATTGGCTATATCACAATTCCAGTGGGTCAGAGGTTTACAAACAAAATCAAAAGAAATCAGCCAAGACCTCGGGGGGGAAAAAAATTGTGGACCTCCACAGGTCTGGTTCATCCTTGGGAGCAATTTCCAAACGCCTGAAGGTACCATGTCCATCTGTACAAACAGTAGTACACAAGTATAAACACCATGAGACCACGCAGCCGTCATACTGCTCAGGAAGGAGACGCATTCTGTCTCCTAGAGATGAACGTACTTTGGTGTGAAAAGTGCAAATCAATCCCAGAACAACAGCAAAGGACCTTGTGAAGATGCTGGAGGAAACAGGTAGACAAGTATCTATATCCACAGTAAAACGAGTCCTATATCGACATAACCTGAAAGGCTGCTCAGCAAGGAAGAAGCCACTGCTCCAAAACCACTATAAAAAAGCCAGACTACAGTTTGCAAGTACACTTGGGGACAGAGATCTTACTTTTCAGAGAAATGTCCTCCGGACTGATGAAACAAAATTGAACTGTTTGGCCATAATGACCATCGTTATGTTTGGAGGAAAAAGGGCGAGGCTTGCAAGCTGAAGAACACCATCCCAACTGTGAAGCATGGGGGTGGTAGCATCATGTTGTGGGGGTGCTTTGCTGCAGGAGGGACTGGTGCACTTCACAAAACAGATGGCATCATGAGGAAGGAAAATGATGTGGGTATATTGAAGCAACATCTCAAGACATCGGCCAGGAAGTTAAAGCTCGGTCGCAAATGGGTCTTCCAAATGGACAATGACCACAAGCATATCTCCAAAGTTGTAGTAAAGTTGTTTAAGGACAACAAAGTCAAGGTATTGGAGTGGCCATCACAAAGCCCTGACCTCAATCCGATAGAAAATTTGTGGGCAGAACTGAAAAATCATGTGTGATCAAGGAGGCCTACAAGCCTGACTCAGTTACACCAGTTCTGTCTGGAGGAATGGAACAAAATTCCAGCAACTTACTGTGAGAAGCTTGTGGAAGGCTACCCAAAACATTTGACCTAAGTTAAACAATTTAAAGGCAGTGCTACCAAATACTAACAAAGTGTATGTAAACTTCTGACCCACAGGGAAAGTGATGACAGAGATAAAAGCTGAAATAAATCATTCTCTCTATTCTGACATTTCACATTCTTAAAATAGTGATCCTAACTGACCTAAGGCAGGGAATATTTTCTAGGATTAAATGTTGGGAATTGTGGAAAAACCGAGTTTAAATGTATTTGGCTAAGGTGTATGTGAACTTCTGACTTGAACTGTGTATATTCTGCACTGTTGCTTTCGTAATACTATTTTTTTTCCCCCCAATAGAATAGAGACAGAAAGCACAGAACCTACGTATATATCCTCATAGTGACAGAAATTTTAGAGGATTGGGAGGATTCAGTTAATATTGGTAAGTTTAAAATATATTCATTATTGCTCTTGATGATACAGATCCATGATCTAAGTTCCCACTGGTTATTATACCTCCCAAGCCTTATGCAAACCACTTCTAAGTAACTTGTTGGAGTTTTTTGAATTGCATTGTCATTATTCCTGTGACAGGTGGTGCTGTCGCCTGAGCTTTCAGTAGAAGTGCATGTGCAATTTGGACCAGAAAGCTTTTGAATTCAAATTCAGTAATCACCATGGTCGTCTCTGTTGGAGGGTCAGTGGTGTTGGGGAATTGGTCAGAGAAGGCCATTGAATCATAGAATGTGCCATGGTGGCATAGTGATTAGTGTGGTGCTACTACAGCTCTGGGTGTTCTAGAGTTCAAAGTTCACTTCTGGTGCCATTCCATAAAGAATCTCTATTTCCTTCTATGGGATGGGTGTTCCGGTTCCCTCCCACAGTCTAAAGACCTAGCAGGTAGGTTAATTAGTCATTGCAAATTGTCCTGTGATTAGATTAGAGTTATTTGGGGTTGCGGGGTTGACGGGACCTACTCCGTGCCCTATTGTAAATAGTAAAATCTGATTTGTTATCACTGACATAAGGTGTGAACTGGTGTTGCAGCAACAGTACAGTGCAAAGATGGAATCTCAAGTTCCAAATAGTGTAGTGTTCATGGGTTGTTCAGAAACCCGATGGCAGTGGGGAAGAAACTGTTCCTAAGTTGGTGAATATGGATCATCAGGCTCTTTACCTCCTCCCTGATGGTATTAACAGGAAAGGTGTATGTCTGCAATGGTGAGGCTTCTTAAAAATGGATGCCACCTTCCCATTGCATAGTTTCTTAAAGATGCCTTGATTGGGAGCGATGTCCCCATGAAGGAGCTGGCAGAGCTTATCGTCTGCAACCTCTTGCCATTGTGTACATTGGAGGTAGAAGGAATGAAGGTGTAGACTATTTTCTATATGGGGAAATCAACTTGGGAGACCATGTGCAGGATTCTTTAAAGGTTAATTAGCAGGATGAGTGAGTAGTAATGACGGCAAATGCAAGTTGTGAATCCTTTTATCTAAGAAGGGCTGTGCTGGCATTGGAAAGGGTCCAGAGCAGGTTTACAAGAATGATTCTGGAAATGAAGAGGTTTGGGGGTTGGCGGGGGGGGGGGGGGGGGGAATCTCAGTCATTTGATTGCTTGGGGTTGTACCTGCTGAGAGCTCAGAAGAGTTTGGGGGGGGGGGTGGGGAGAGAGAAACCGATTGGAATATTGAAGGGCCTAGACAGTGAATGTGGACAGAATGTTTCCTATAGTGGAGGAAGTCTAGGACCAGAGGGCACATTCTCAGAAAAGGATGTCCCTCTAGAACAGAGATTAGGAGGATTTTTTATATATAGCAATAGGGTGATGAATCTAAAATTTGTTGCCACAGATGGCTGTGGAGGCCAAGTGATTGGGTATATTTAAAGTGAAGATTGATAGGTAGTTCTTTAGTGAATGTCAAAGGTTATGGGAAGAAAGCAGGAGAATGAGGTTGAAAGAGATGGTAAATCAGCAATAATGGAAAGGCAGAGCAAACTCAATGGACTGAATGGCTTTGTTTTGCTCCCATGTCTATGGCCATGTGGAGACCCCATAACAGGCTGTGATACAACTAGTCAGAATGCTGTCCAGCATATATTTGTAGAAAGTTGCAAGTGTCTTTGACATATGAAATCTCCTCAAACTAGCAATGAATACTGGATGAACCCTGGAATTCTCTTGCGAATTCTTATCTGAGCTTCTTTTAAAAAAAAAACAGTGCACTGACACTGTTTTGAAGGTACTGCCTCTGGTATGATAGAACCCTATGTAATAACTGGATTGAGTTATCAGGTAGCAAATGTATTGATGTAGTCATCAGCTTTTCCCTTTCTACCATCTCCCTCCTAACATTGAAATGAATTCCTCTTTTGGGTTGGAAAGCATATATTTCGTGGTTTCCTGCTTGTGAATTATTGCTGCTGACTACCCCATTAGCATTTTTCTACCCATACTAGACGTGCTTATTTAGAAGTTAAAAGGAGGAAGAGTTAAAAACTAATATAATTGCTGTTGGAAAAATGTACTTGAGATGAAATTCTCTTTGCTTGCACAGCCTTGTAAAGTGAATTCCCGGAGAGGCTGTTGTTGGAGTGCATTCTGCAATCCCAAGTGGATCTTGAAATTAAGGTGATTCAACAGCACTCAGAAGTCCTTCTTATAGGGATTTAATTAAAACAGGATTTGACATGATATGAATTTAGCAGTGATAATGAGCATAATGTCCAAAGACACTAATGGGAGATTATTGATTTCATGGGTTAGTTTTATTCTGAGTTTTTAATTTGCCAGCTGCATGTAGCATAAGAGCCCCACTGGAAGAGTCACTTAACCCAGTAGTCTCCAGCTGCATCATCAATGACCCCTTCCCTCCACTGCGAGGGCTGAATTCGAGTGGCTTGATTAACTGCACGGTTCCATTCCAAATACTTTAATAGTAGGTTGTACCAATGTACAACGAGAAACAATTCAGACTTGTAGCTTGATACCTCAGCAGACCACCTATGCGACATTAATGTTGTCTAGTCAAAAGAATGAAACCTCTGGTGCTTAAAGGCAATTAATATTGTTCAATCCCTGCTTGTGACCATTAAATAAAATGTAATTGTCAGTGTGGGAGCAAATTAGTTGGACTTTGCTGCTCCCAGCTCCAAGCTTTTATACTTTGGTGACTTTTTTATCTTCAGAAATTAATCCTTGAATCATACTCCCAGCAAAATGAGAACATAGATCTTGGAAGAATTCAGTCAATCAAGGAGACCACTCAGTGTTTCAGAGCAAACCTAATCAGGCCAGAAGTTTCAGGTTCAGTCTTGGTGCTCCAACCCTGCACTGACCGCTTCTACTTCCTACACAAGATCCACAAACAAGACTGTCTCAGCTAGTTCTTGCCCAACAATCTTATTTCTTCCTAACTTCACTCAATCCCATCTTCCATGTTTTAGTCCCTTCCCACTTCCCTCTACCAGTCTGACAATTTCAAATTCCCTGATCTAGTTTTCATCATAATGTTCAGTCCCATTACACCTCCATCCCACATGAGGAAAAATCTGCAGGCTCTGCGTGTGTTCTTCAGAGCCCCAACCCTCCTCCACAACACAGCAAATTGTCCTTCCTTTGAATCCACTTGCTTTCTCCTAATTAACATAGCTATGGAGCAGGGAAAGAGTGATTCTCATTGCAAAACTAAATTTCCTTACCTTTGCTGTTCGTCTGGATCATCTGCTCCCTGGAGTCACATTTCACGTGACTTCTGGGGGGAAAAAAAACAAAACAGAAATCTGATGTATTTCAGGGGGACTGGAACCAGAATGATAGTTTACAAGCCGAGGTAGTGTATAGTCAAGAAGGACAAGCAGGTGATGGGGTCCCAGTCAGTCGGATAGGTTGCAATGTAAAAGGAATACAATATTGGGAAAGGTCACAAATACAGGACTGAACATGTTGTATATGAATGCACACAGTATACGAAATAAGGTAGATGATCTTGTGCAGTTGACGATTGGTAGGTATAACATTGTGGGTTTCATGGAGTCGTGGCTCAAAGGTGACTGTAGTTGCGAGTTTACCATCCAAGGATACACATTTTATCAAAAGACAAGGTAGGCAGAGGAGAAAGAGTGGCTCTGCTAGTAAAAAATGAAATCAAATCCTTTAGAAAGTGGTGACATGGGATCAGAAGATGTAGAATTCTTGTGGGTAGAGAGCAAGAAGACCCTGATGGGAGTTACTTACAGGCCTCCAAACAGAAGGCAGGATGTGGCCTACAGATTATAGCAGGAGATGATCAAAAAAAGTAATGTTATATTAGTCATGGGGTTTTCAATCTGCAGACTGGGCAAAATCAAGTTGATGCTGGATCCCAAGCCTCTGAGATGGCTTTTTGAAGCAGCCTGTAGTGAGCCCACTAGGGAATCATCAGTTGAATTGGGTGTTATGTAATGAACTGGATGTGATTAGGAAGCTTAAGGTTAATGGGACGATTGGGAAACAGTGGTTGTAATATGATAGAATTCACCTTGCAGTATGAGAGGGAGAAACTAAAGTCAGATGTATCAGTATTACGTGGTTGACAAAGGAAGTCGAAGCAAAAGAGGGCATATAGTAGCACAAAAATTAGTAGGAAATTGGAACGTTGGGAAGCTTTTAAAAACCAACAGAGGGCCACTTTATATAAAAAAAAAAAAAGGAAGCCATGGGGGGGGGGAGAGATGAAATGTGAAGGTAAGCTAGCTAATAATAAAACTGACACCAAAATTATTTTCAGATAGATGAATGAGGTGAGAGTAGATATTGGATAGCTGCAGAATGACACTGGAGAGATAGTAATGGTGATTGAGCTGAATAAATATTTGTCATCAGTTTTCACTATGGAAGATGCTAGTAGTGTGCCAGAAGTTCGAGAGTGTCGAGGGGCAGAAGTGAGTGTAGTTGCTGTTACTAGGGAGATGGTGCTTGGAAAACAAAGGTTTGAGGGTAGCTTAGTCACCTGGACCTGATGGACCACACCCCAGGGTTCTAAAAGAGGTAGCTGAAGTGATCGTGGAAGCATTAGCAATGATCTTTCAAAGATCAATGGATTCTGGCATTTTTCCAGAGGACTGGAACATTGCAAATGTCACACTACTCTTCAAGAAGAGATGGAGGCAGAAGTAAGGGAGTTGTAGTGGTTGGGAAGATGTTGGGGTCCACTATTAAGAATGAGGTTTTGGTGTACTTAGAGGTACACGATAAAATAGGCAGCATGGTTTGCTCAGGGAAAATCTTGCCTGACAAGTCTGTTAGAATTCTTTAGCAAGCAGGAGAATTGATGGCCCATGTTGTGCATTTGGATTTTCAGAAGGCTTTTGACAAGGTGCTGCACTTGAAGCTGTAGGAAAGATTGTAGCATGGATAAAGCAGTTGCTGATGGGCAGGAGGCAAAGGGGTGACTGGGTCTGTGTTGTGACCACTTTCTTTTTATGCTGATGGCTTTGTAGTCAAGTTTGCAGATGATATGAAGATGGGTGGCGGGGCCAGTAGTGTTGAAGCAGAGAGGCTGCAGGTTAGGATATGGTGAGAAGACAGGAGAATGGATCAGACATGATGAAAGGATGGAGCAGACTTGATGGGCCGAATGTCCTAATTGTGCTCCTGTGTCTTGTGGTTTTATGGCATTGGAGCTGCTGGAGTCCCTTGGCACAGTGAAGACCAGCAGTAGGTGTAAGAGCAGGTGTAGCACTTGTCACAGGTGTTACCCCTAAATGCCAGGTAGGTCAGTGGGGAAGAACATGTGGACAAGGGAGTCAGTGAAAGTGATCCCTGGAGAAAGTGGGAATGAGAGAGGAAGAGGAGTCCAGTGGTGGGATCCCATTGGAGATGACAAGTCGCAGAGAACGTGTTGGATGCGGAAACCAGTGAGGACCAGGGGACTCCTATCCCATTGTGTCAGGAGGGAATTTGGTGAAGGCAGAGTTTGGGAAATATTTCAGAACTGCATTGGTGGGGGGTTGAGGGGGAAGGGAAACAGACAACCCTATTTACTGGAATAAAGGATATCTTGGATGCCCTGGAATGGAGAGCCATTTGAAGTACATTTATTATCAAAATATGTATACAGCATACAATCTTGAGATTGGTTGTCTTGCAGGCAGCCACAAAACAAAGAAACACAATAGCACCCATTTAAAGAAAAGAACAAATCACACAAACAGCAAAAAGCAAACAAACAAATCTTTAAACATCGAACCATAGAGTCCCCATATGCGAGTCCACAATCATGAGTCACTGGGGCGAGGAAAGCCAGTACAGAAGCCCATGGCCACAGCCACCAGCACCGGGTCAGTCAGTTCAGCACTGTGTTGGTGGGTTCAAATCGCAGTCACAGATCCAGCTGCATGCTGCAACACCACGATTGAATCCTGCAAATAGTCAAACATGTTCCATGCTGAGGATGTTGAACATCAAACTGCAGCCAAAAGTGACTCCACAGCCTTGAGCCACCGAGGCAACCACAGCATGGGACACAGGACTGCTGCACCTTCACCGGTAGCAGTGAGGAGGAGACTGGTCAGACGCAGGCAGAAGGCATTGGACACTCATTCTAGTCCGCATTGAGTTAAAAAGAAAAATCTTGCTTATTGCTTTAATTGGTATGGAGTAATGGAGCCAACCACAGGTTCTTATTCCACCACTGGGAATCAGCGCAGTGTACGCCCCACAGCGACAGCTATAGCTGACTCCATCCCAAATCCCCCAGGAGATCACAGAAATGCTAGATCATTCAGTTGGCCCAAAAATACATTTAGGGGGATATAATAGGCTACAGTCTATCCCAGATCAGTAGTAATTTAGAAAGGGTATCCAGCAGTTTTGTAAGCTGTCTGCAAGATGTCACCATTGGTCATTGATGCTCTCTTGCCAGAAATTTGTAGTAGATGCAGTAGGGACGAAGGAACTGCAAGTGACAGGGTGGGAAAAGGTGTAGTCAGGGTAACCGTGGAATTTGGTGGGTTTGGGAATGGAGACAAATTGAATTAATCAGTTTGACACCTCCCTGTTGTGTGCCAATTTTGTTTGTTGACTTTCCTGCTTTTAGTTGCTATAAGAGTTATGAGAACTCTGACTATTTAGGGATGTAACCACTTAGAGTAAGATGTTAGATTTGAATTAAGGACAATATTTAGCTAATTGCTTCTCACATGACTGAGCAAATGAGCCGTGGCAATTTAAGGCCCTCCATTGGTCAGGATATTGCATCCTGGCTGTCTACATGCACAAGCCAGGGCAGTACAATACGGAGAGCAGGCTGTTCCTGTGTAGCAGACTCCCCCTCTCCACACAGCTGATGAATCCAAAGGAACGGCAGTTTGGCACCAGTAGCCTTGCAGGAGTTGCCAGTTAGTGTTGAACTCAGCATAGGACATCCTTAGGGACTCGAGCTCCAGAGTTTTCCTCAGGGTTTACTCCTGAAGCCTCCCCTGTGAGTGGGCATAACCACAAGGCAGTGGAGATTTGAAATCAGTTTTCCTTCTAGATGAGCTGTCAACCATGACTGATGAGCCCCATCTGCCCATAGTGACTGGTTTTAAGGCACCATTACCCCACCTTTGCCCCTACTGTCAGTAGAAACAGTTCTGCTGGGCTTAGTAACTAAGCCACACGTGAAGACCAGGAGCTGGACTATCTCCCGGCATTCCTATCAGTGGTTCTCATTGTGTGTCAAACCCATCGCTGCACTCTGTTTTGGGCTTTGGTGCCCTGGAAGGACAGATTGCCCTTGCTGGAGAGCAGTGCTGATTGACTTGAGTTGCTGGAGGTCAAAATTAGAAGCATTTGATAGCATCATTGATGACAGCCACCCTCATTGAGTGCACATTGCTTTTGTAATAATTAGTCAGATTAAATTTGTGCTGCTTTCTGTGAATGGGACATACCTGGGCAATCTTCCACACGGGGTATGTGCCAATGTTAAACTACTGAAGCAGCTTTGCTGGAGGTGCGGGTCTTCAGTACTGCAGACTGGGTATTGTCCAGTCCCAGGACCTTTGTATGCAGTGCTGTGAGGCAAATCTTCATATCACATTGAATTGGCTGGAGCTTCATTTCTGTGCCACTGGGAATGTTTAGATGCTGAGATGGACCATCCTGCGCTTCTGGCTGGACATGGTTGTGAGTTTTTTAACCTTTAGTACTCCAGATTGGACCTTGGCATCATGTTGTATGGTGACGTTCCTGGATCATCCTGCTCTGTAGCTGAGGAGATCTGATGGAGATGCTTAATGTTTGTATTTGCTGGGGTAGGTAGAGGAACTAATGGAGAGACTAAGGGTATGGCCTGGGCTGTTTCGTCAGACAAGAACTCTTATATCACGGGGGATGTAGCATCCCCACTTCCTGTGGCTGCAAGACAGCTGAGGCGTTCAGCAGTGTTTCTGTGTGGGTTTTAAGAGGTCTGTGGTCCATTTACTGACATACGCCCTGTGTCAGATGAGGTTGAATGGCCAAGCTGTCACTCCATTGCTGTACTGGGTCATTCTGTAATGTTTGAGGTGACCTCATAGAGATGAGAACTTCAATTGGGACTCAACCAACTATTGCAAATGGACCTGATGGATTCCTAGGCATCTGGGGGAGAGATAAGGCAACCCTGGCATTGTTGTATTTGGACTTCAAATCATCTCATTATCAGCTGACTGATACAACAGAGAACAACTCTGAAAACAAGCAACAAAACATCAGCGAAAATAAGCACCTTTCCTCCCACCCATATATATAAAGTACTCCCAGCTCCGGGGCAAACCTCGGGCCATGGGGTTCAACTTTCAGGCTGATGTTCAACCTTCGGTATTGATCCCCAGGACTAGCCAGTGATGGGACCTAGAATTCTGGGCTCACCAACTGGCCTTTGTGCCTCCTCCTCACATGGATATCTGATCCCAGGACCCGCCGACCTGGGACAGCCCAGCATCCACTGCTGTCAGAGAGTCAGAGTCATAGAGCAGCACAGCACAGAAACAGACCCTTTGTTCCGTTTAGTTTGTGCCGAGCTAATCCTTTGTCACCTGTCACTAAACCCTAATCTGACCCCTAACTCTCCCTCTCCCCAAAACCAACCCTACGAACCTTAATTTAAAAAAAAATATTAAAAAAAAAAGAAAGCAACCAAGTCTAAGGAGTTATCTCTGAAATTAGTTCTGGACAGCTTGAGGCCTGAGTTACGTGATTCTTTCAATCTGTTTTAATAACTGTATACTGAGACCTACTTAGTTTATTGCTTTGAAGTACAAAGACAAATATGGATGAAAGGCCTCCTGCTCTTAAGTGGAAGAAATGTTTGAGTTCATGCGTCAGATTTGTCATTTCAAAGGTATTTTGTAAACTGAAGGTTGGACTTTGCACATCCCTGAGTTACAGTTCACTTGTGGAGATCAAACCATTCCATTTCATCCAGAAGTCCTATTTGCACAACTTGCAGAAGGAAGCTAAAAAGGTCATTAGGAAGAAAAAAGATGAATTATGAAAGGAAGCTTGAATTATGAAAGGATATCTTGTTTGATATTAGTATCAAACAAGATACTAGAAGTATATATAAGGGTAAAGAGAGTCGAGTGTAGATATAAGAACAATAGAAAATGATGCTGGAGATATTGTAATGAAAGATGCAGAGATGGCAGAGGAACTGAATGCGTACTTTGCATCAATCTTCACAGTGGAAGATGTTTGCAGTATACCGGACATTCAAGAGTGTCAGGGAAGTGAAGTTTGTGCAGTGAAAATTACAACTGAGAAGGTGCACAGGAAGCTTAATGGTCTGAGGGTGGATAAGTCTCCTGGACCTGATGGAATGCACCCTCGGGTTCTGAAGGAAGTTGCTGGAGAGATTGCGGAGGCATTAACGATGATCTTTCAAGAACTGATGGGTTCTGGCATTGTACCAGAAAATTGCAAATGTTACTCCGCTATTTAAGAAGGGTGGGAGGCAGCAGCCTTACATCAGTGGTTGGGAAGTTGTTGGAATCCATTGTTAGGGATGAGATTACAGAGTACCTGGAGGCACATGACAAAGCCAGCATGGTTTCCTGAAAGGAAAATCCTGCCTGACAAACCTAATGTAATTCTTTGAGAAAATTACAAGCAGGGTAGACAAAGGAGATGAGGTAGATGTGGCGTACTTGAATTTTCAGAAGGTCTTTGACAAGGTGCTGCACATGAGGCTGCTTAGCTAGGTAAGAGCCCATGGAATTACAGGGAAGTTACTAGCGTGGGTGGAGCATTGGCTGGTCAGCAGAAAACAGAGTGGGAATAAGGGGATCCTATTCCGGCTGCCAGTTACCAGTGGAGTTCCACAGGGGTCTGTGTAGGGACTGCTGCTTTTTACAATGTATGTCAATGATTTGGACTATGGTATTATTGGATTTGTGGCTAAATTTGCTGATGATACAAAGATAGGTGGAGGAGCGGGTAGGGTTGAGGAAGCATAGAGACTTGGATAGTTTAGGGGAATGGGCAAAGAAGTGGCAAATGAAATACAATGTTGGAAAATGTACAGTCATGCACTTTGTTGGAAGAAATAAATGGGCAGACTGTTAATTAGATGGGGAGAGAATTCAAAATGCAGAGATGCAAAGGGACTTGGGAGTCCTTGTGCAAGATAACCTAAAGGTTAACCTCCAGGTTGCGTCGATTGTGAAGAAGGCGAATGCAATGTTGGCATTCATTTCTAGAGATATAGAATTTAAGAGCAGCGATGTGGTGTTGAGGCTCTATAAGGCACTCGTGAAACCACTCTTGTGTATTGTGTGCAGTTTTGGGCTCCTCATTTTAGAAAGGATATACTGACATTGGAGAGGGTTCAGAGAAGATTCACAAGAATGATTCCAGGAATGAAAGTGTTACCATATGAGGAGCGTCTGGCAGCTCTTGGGCTGTATTCCCTGGAGTTCAGGAGAATGTGGGGGGATCTCAGAAACATTTCTCAATGTTAAAAGGCCTGAACAGATTAGATATGGCAAAGTTATTTCCCATGGTAGAGGATTCTAGGACAAGAGGGCACGTCCTCAGGATTGAAGGACATCCTTTAGAACTGAGGTGTGGAGAAATTACTTTAGTTAGAGGGTGGTAAAACTGGGGTTGCTGCAACAAGCAGCTGTGGAGACGGAGTCATTGGGTGCATTTAAGGCAGAGATAGATGGGTTTCTTGATTAGCCAGGGCATCAAAGGGTATGGGGTGAAGGCAGGGGAGTGAGGATGACTGGAAGAATTGGATCAGCCCATGATTGAATGGTGGTGCAGATTTGGGCTGAATGGCCTACTTCTGCTCCTGTATCTTATGGTCTTATAAATGCCCCTGTGGCTAAGCATGAGATATTACTGTATAATTAAAAACAATGATGCAAAGACTAATCCCTTCTAATGAGGAAAATCTCTTGCCCCTACCCACTTGTGTAATGGTGCCTTCACAGTTACAAGTTGCACAGCAAAAGTCCCTTTGGCACAGCTGCTTGATGCTGACCAAGATGCCCGTTTCAGCTGGCCTCGTTTTCCCATGTTTGGCCAATATCCTTCTAAACCTTAAGACTTGTGCCAAAGTTCCAGAAGCGGTTGTGTGGTCCCTTGTTTAAACATTTTGGAAGTGTTTGTGTTGTCACCAGTAACATGAGTAACAATAGCAGAATAACACACAAAATGCTGGAGGAACTCAGCAGGTCAGGCATGGAGGGGAATAGAGTCGATGTTTTGGGCCTAGACCCAACAATAACAATTACATTGATACTTTCTCTCTCGCCTGCCACAGGAAGGAAAAGGGAATGGTTTAAGGTTGAAGATGCCATCAAGGTCTTGCAGTGTCACAAACCGGTACACGCAGAGTACCTGGAGAAGTTGAAGCTGGCTTGCTCGAGCACGAATGGAAACTCTGTCGTCTCCACACTTTCAGGTGACACGGCCACCTTGTATGTGACTTCTTCAGGAGTGCCGTCTGACCTCAGATGAAATGGACATTGACGTGGCCTTGCTGTTAATGCAGTCAGTTAATAAAAGGCATTCTGCTTTTGAAAGCAGCGTGCTCTAGTTTAGGTTGTATATGTATAAATACTTTTGCATGAATACTTGCAGTGTTGATACTTTTATATGTAAAATAGTGTTGAAAACCAAAGCCATACATTGATTTATGTTAGCATCATTTTGTTAGATGTGCCTTTCAGGCTACTAAATGTTTTAAGATTGCATTGCACAGGAGAGTATCTTTAATCCTGTTTCAATAATGCATACAAGCCACAGATGTGAAAATTACTTTCTCCATTGGTGCTTTACAATGGTAATGTGGCAGCTGAGAAACATTCAGAACAGCCACCTGAAATACCCACTAAGTGATTGCTCAGCACTCGGTTTCATACTTTAAGCCTTGAGAAATGAATTGCTTGTTTTGAATTATTTGGATAACTGAAGATCTCCCAACCAGCAAAATTGTCTTTAAGCGATGCTCCATATCCTTGAATTCAACTGGATCTGATGCAACAGTAGATTTTCAGAACTGTAGTTGGAAATGTGAATATCCCCAGTGATTGCTATGTAAATCTCTCAAATCCTATTACTAATTAAGCCAGCAACCGGTTTGGCTTTTGTACCAAATTTGTAACTTTTCCACTTTTCACACCATATTCTCTTGCAATGTGTTTTGTTTCATTGTTCCTCCTGCTTATTCCTGATTTTTCTTTTTGTCGCATTCTCCTCAAACCAGATGTCCCATAACTAAAATCACCAAGCTTGGCCAGAGTTGCTGCTTAACTCTTGAAGCACAGCTTGTCTTTATTAATATACTGAACTCCATGAATGAAAGAATTGCTGTCTATTATGCAATGGATGCTTCAAAAGATGTATAGAATATAATTAATGCCTGTGTAAAAATTGAAGTTCCTCCAAAACATTGCAATTCTAAATTCCTTTTGTGTGTCTGTTTAATTTTATATGCTTGCAAGCTTTGATTTGGTATGTTTGTACCTTGCTAATTGAAAAGGGCGGTGGTCTGTTTTATATAAAGTCGCACTCCAGAGGACTCCATATTTGTCAATTGAACTGGGATTGGCTGAGGTGGCTTGGCAGGATTTGCAGGTAATTTATTTGCTTTGTCAGTGTTGCTAAGAGGACTTCTTTTGTATGGAGGATTTGCAATTGTCTTCATGGATTATCATAATCCAAACCCAACCAGCCTGTTCTGGTTACAGTAGTTCCATGTGAAATTGGATTCCGGCAGCTTCCAATGAAGTAAAGAGTTGTAGTACGAAATTGTCCTCTAGTCCGGGTACAGCCCGCCATTCTGCATTTGAATGTTGATTTGTAGAGGTTGATGATACGTAGCACCGTCCTGATTTGTATGAATGGAAATGTTCCGTTCTCCCTCCTCCTGTCCCCTTGTGGTTAATTAGATATTGTGACTGAAAGCAGTAACACATGTGGGAATCAATCTGCCTTATCCACATACAGCCTACAGTTTGAGTTTTCAATATTGCTTCAGTTCATTGCAGTGCCTCATTACTGGTTAATTTCTACCTCTGCTATAGAAACCCATCACCTTACAATCTTTCTGTACGGTCCCAAAGACACCATTTGAGAGAGTCTACTGTATTTGATTTTAAAAAAATCATTTTCTTAATGAGACTAATAGTCTTAAATAAAACTGAATTTTGAACAATGTGGTTTTATCATTTGTTTCTGTTCATGGTTTGATTTCCTGAAAATAAAATCTAAATGCATTTAAGTATGAAAAGTTGACACTGAAGATTTGACGGGTAATGTATGATTGAAAGTACTGTAACGTTTCCACCATTGATTTCACTGTTGACATGATGGTTATTGCAGCAATGACACTTTATTCGCAGCTGCCCAAGATGGTCATGTGTCTGCTAAGCATCCTGGTCGAGAACCCATTGGGTACTCCATGTATAAACTTGTAAACAACAACCTTCATTTCTATAGTGTACAGGTACTAGCATCAGGCCATGTCCCAAATCGCCAGGCTGTTTGCAGCTTTACCGAATGGGCACCACATTTACAATGTGCTTTGAGCTGCTGATTACTGCATTAACACGCACTGAGTCAAGGTTGATCCCCTGGAATAACAGGATTATGTCAGACCAAGAATTTACAGATGGTGGAGAATGATTCTGCTTGTGGTGCACAACACCTTGCGGATGACTAGTTTTCAGCTGCCAAGTTTGTTTTGCATCTTGTTTACTTAACAAGATGGGAATACTGCAATGTATATGGGTGTACCTAGTGTGTGGACTAACCTTCCTTCACAGCAACTTGTGCCCATCACTCACCCACACCAGATTAACCCTGGAGACTTAACTAACTTTGTATTGAGCAGCAGGAATCTTTGAAGACCTTCGATCAACTTTTAAATGGAAATTCTTGTATCTACTTGTGTTCCAACTCCAGAACCTTTTTGCAGGATGCATTTAATTACTGCAAAGCAGATGTGTTAAGAGTCGTGCACAGCCCCTGCCAAAAGTGTAGCCATAGAGCACTCCAGCACAAACACAGGCCCTTTGGCCCATCTAGTTCATGCTGAGTATCTGGACCTACATACCCTCTCAGCCATGTACTTACCTAAATTTCTCTTAAATGTTCAATCAAACCCACACTGACCAATTTTGCTAGCAGCTTGTTCCACACTCTCACCACCCTGTGAGTGAAGAAGTTCCCTTTCAACTTATCCTTAAACATTTCACCTTTCACCTTAACCTATGACCTCTCGTTCTAGTCTTACCCAACCCCAGTAGAAGTAGCTTGCTTGCATTTACCTTATTTAAACCCATCATAATTTTGTATGCCTCTTTCAAATCTCATTCTCAAGGTCAAGTTGAAGCTTGTCATTTCATCTGTATGCATGAAATAACATTAAACTGAACCAAGGTGCACAACACACCACATGTAACACACACAATACAAAGTAATATTATCACAAATAAATTAAATAATAAGGTGCATTTATGGGACAAATTTAAAAAGTAAACAGTATAATGCTACTGGTACTTTATACACAGTGAGACTTGGGTGGTGGAGGCAGGGAGTTCAGTAACCCCACAGTTCTGGTGAAAAGAAGCTGCTTCTCTTCCCAACAGTTCTTGTCCTAATGCTACAGTGCCTCCTGCCTGATGGTAGGGCATCATAGAGATTGCTGGAGTGATCATTGGCCCCTGTGCTCCAGGGAATAAACTCCTATTCAACCTTTCCCTATAAGTGAGTGGGAAGATGAATGATTGGGAAGCTTTTAAAACCCATCAAAAGGCAACTTAACAAGCTACAAAGAAAGGAAAAGATTAAATATGAGGGCCAATGATATAAAATAGGAAATTAATTTTTTTTTCAATTATGTAAAGAGTAAAAGAGGTGATATTGGACCACTGGAAAATAATGCTGGTGAGGTAGTAATGGAGGACAAAGAAATGGCAGATGAACTTAATGGGTACTTTGCATCTGTCTTCGCTGTGGAAAACACCAGCAGTATGCCAGACGTTTATGAGTGTCGGAGCTGGAGTGACTATCATTGCTATTACAAAGGAAAAAGTGCTAGGCAAATTCAAAGGTCCTAAGGTGGATAAGTCACCTGGAGCAGATAGAGTACATCCCAGAGTCCTGAGAGAGGTTGCTGAAGATGTAACAGATGCATTAGTCCTGCTCTTTCAAGAATCACTTGATTCTGGTCCTGGTCCCAGAGGACTGGAAAACTGCAAATCCCACTCTACTCTTTAAGAAGGCAGGAAGGCAAAGAAAGGAAATTATAGGCTAGTTAGCCTGACTTCAGTTGTTGCGAAACCATTACTAAGTGTTGGAATCTATTACTTGGAGACTAATGATAAATTAAGTCAAAGTCAACATAGTTTCAGTAAAGGAAAATCTTGCTTGACAAGATTTTTGAGGAAGTAACAAGCAGAGTGGACAAAGGAGAATCAGTGGATGTCATTTACTTGGATTTTCAGAAGGCATTTGATAAGGTGCCACACATGAAGCTGCTTAATAAGAAAATCCAATGGTGTTACGGGAAAGATACAGGCATGGATAATGGAATGGCTGACAGGCAGGAGGCAGTGCGTGGGAATAAAGGGGGCCTTTTCTGTTTGGCTGCCAGTGACCAGTGGTGTGGAGGTGTAGGTACTGCTGAGAAAGCAATGCGATTGCAGCAGGACTTAGACAAATTGAAAGAATGGGTAAAAAAGTGGCAGATGGGATATAGTGTTGGGAAATGTATGATCATTCATTTTGGTAGAAGGAACAATAGTGTGGACTATTACCTAAATGGGGAAAGGGTTCAAACATCAGAAGTGCAGAGGAAGTTAGGAGTCCTTGTGCAAGACTCCCAGAAGGTTAATTTACAGGTTGAGTCTGTGGTAAAGAAGTCAAATGCAATGTTGCGTTGCCATTTATTTCAAGGGGAATAGAATATTAAAGCAAGGAGATCATGCTGAGGCTTTATAAGACACAAGTCAGGCTGTACTTGGAATATTGTCAACAGTTTTGGGCCCCATATCTCAGAAAGGATGTGTTGTCATTGGAGAGAGTCCAGAGGAGGCTCGAGGGTATGATTCCAGGAATGAAGGAGTTAACACAAGAGGACTGTATGGCAGTTTTGGGCCTGTGCTCACTGGAATGTGTGGGGATCTCATCGAAACCAACCGAATGTTGAAAGGACTAGATAGGCTGGATGTGGAGAGGATGTTTCCTCTGGGGGGGGGGGGGGGCGGGGGATCCAGAACTAGCCTCAAAATTGAGGGGCGGCCTTTTAGGACAGAGGTAATGAGGAATTTTTTTAGCCAGAATCTCTGCAATGCTCTGCCACAGACTGCGGTGGAGGCCAAGTCTGTGGGTATATTTAAGGCAGAAATTGATCATTTCCTGATCGGTCAGGGCATCAAAGAATACGGTAAGAGGGCAATTGAATGGGATTAAGTGGGATTCAGGATCAGCCATGATGGAATGGTGGAGCAGAATCGATAGGCTGAATGGCCTAATTGTGCTCCTATGTTAGATACTCCGGTCCTCTAGTCCCAGCAACATCCTCGTAAATTTTCTCAGCACTCCTGTAGGTAGATGACTGGAACTGCACACAATATTCTGAATTAAGACTCACCAACATCTTATACATCTTCAACATAGCATCCCATCCAAGCTGCGACAACAAACTTAATCTTTCAATGAGAACAGAAAGTTGTGGATATTGCTGGCTGGTTGCAGTTTCAGAGAGGGAACTTCTTAGAACTGGGATGAATGATAGAGAGAACGTACAGAGAGAGTGAAAGAAAAACAAAGGAAGAACTCTTTGAATACATAAGAATGATTAAATGATAAGGTGATGGAACAAGTCTGGAGGAGAGGCTTGCAAGTGTCCTTTAGGGAGGGAAAACTGTCCTCGCCTGTACAGTGGCCCATTTGTGACTTCAGACCCCATCAATGTGGTTGAATCTTAATTGCCCCTGAACTGAAGAAGCATTTTAGGATGGATGTTGATGATGATATCCACAACCCTTGGGTGAACAAATAAAAGTGAGGAACTGAACCTCATACTCTAGCTGCCCTGGTTTTGTTGACATTTGTAGCAGGAAGCTGATTGACCTGAGCTTACACCTCACCCCAGCGAAGCCGCTGAAGCACTTTCACAGGCACAAGGGTGAAATTGCAGTGCGATACATTTCCTTCTTGAATCCCAATGAAGGGTCTCGGCCCAAAACATCAACAATACTCTTTTCCATGTGTAACACTCAGTTATATTGTCTCCTATATGTCTAGGGGAAATCCCACCCAGCACCTGCCTCAACGCTTCCCATGGAGTCGGTTGCCGCCCGAATCAATCCCAAACATCAATCATCAGCCAGCCCACCCAGTACGTTTTACCAAGTACACTTTATAGATATTACTAGGTCTATGAAATTAATATAAATTTGATACAGAAAAGGAACTAATGGAAAAAAAAAGGCGCCAGCCTTATCAAAGCCCAAGTTCTTTGTGCACAACCATTGGAGCTCAGTAAATTCCTGACAACCACCTGGATCCTGTCGACTCCCAGCTCGGGACCACCCGGAGTGATCGACCGGAACCTGTCTGCACGTCCGCAGACCTCCTCGTCTCTCCTCCAACTCCCCGTCTCTCCACCTTCCTCCCCATCTCCCCTCCAACTCCCCGTCTCTCCACCGTCCTCCCCGTCTCTCCTCCGTCCTCGTCTCTCTGCCATCCTCCCCATCTCTCCTCCGTCCTCCTCGTCTCTCCTCCGACTCCCCATCTCTCCACCATCCTCCCCGTCTCTCCACCGTCCTCTCCGTCTCTCCTCCGACTCCCCGTCTCTCCTCCAACTCCCCGCCAAAACCCCGTCCCCAGTCATATGAGACAGGATTGTATCTGAAAACAAAACGATACATGGACACCCATTGGCTGATAGCACCCTACTGTCTGTATTAACCCAAGCAACTGTCTAGTTAGAGACTTCCTCAGCATTTAACATAACAAAGAAGCCATTTTAAATTTAACAGACAAAAAAAAGACCCCGTACACATAGATTCTGCCTGGGCTGCTGAGTTCCTCCAGCTTTCTGTGTGCATTGCTTGGATTTCCAGCATCTGCAGATTTTCCCTTGTTTGCGATTGGACCTTTACAGTTCCCTCAGCAGATTTCATAGATTTTTCTTTCATTTTTCCTCATAATTCCACCAGGCATAATTTCTTCCTGTTATTTATTAGCCTTTATTTCAACCACACATCACCCCTGTCCCCGCGCTGTTTAGGCATCCACTAAGATAATCTTTGGGGCAGAAGTTGCTAGAGCTATTGCCTCAGGTCCAGCGGTCCTGTGCTGCCTGTATCAAGTTTGGACCTTTTCCCATTTCATCGCCAATCCCAAGGACGTGCTGGCTGGCAGGTTAATTGTCTGCTGTTAGTCAGCCCTCTAGTGGATAGGTGAGTGATGGAACCATAGGAGTGAAGGACGAGGTGATGGGAACATGTGGAGCTGGAATGAGAATGAATGGGTTAGAACATAAAACACTACAGTATAATACAGGCACTTTGGCCCACAGTGTTGTGCTGACCTTTTACTGTACAATCAATTGAACCCTCCCTTCCCCATAGGCTCATGGATGACAATAAAAAGGAGGGCTGCGTGAGCCCCTCGTGCACTTTCCTGTACCCCACCCCTGGCACAGCGTTCCCTGCTCCCACCACCCTGTGTACATAAAAAAAAGCCTACCTGTGCCCCCCCCCCACCAAACCATACCTTCCTCCAATTACCTACTGTTAACCATTTCTGCCCTGGGGAAAGCCTCTGGCTATCTACTTGGTCTATGCTTTTTATCACCTGGTATACCTCCATCAAATGACCTGCCATCCTCCGCTCCAAAGAGGAATGTGCTAGCTTGTTCATCCTCTGCTGCTTTGGGTTCTGACGACGGGTGCAGACTCATGGGCCGAAGGGCCTGTTTGCAGGTTCTGCGGCTGTCTTGTTAACCACCCTGCTCGTCTGGTTATGTTTCCCTCGTGAGGCGGAGTAGAGCCATTGTCGTCATGTGCCATGTCGTTTGACGTGGGCAATCATTGTCTTTCCACGACCATGACTGCTCTTGGCAAATTTTTCTACAGAAGTGGTTTGCTGTTGCCTTCTGGGCAGTGTCTTCGCAAGATGGGTGGCCCCAGCCATCACATATATTCTTCAGAGATTGCCACATAACCAGGATCTGCGATCTGCACCGGCTGCTCCCATGGCTTGGTGACCCTGGTCGGGGTGGGGAGTGTTGCTAAGCAGGTGCTACACCTTGCCCAAGGGTGAGCTGCAGGCTAGTGGAGGGGAGGAGTGCCTTACCCCTCCTTTGGCAGAGACGCATCTCCACCCCGCCACCCAAACTATCTGTACTCAGTATTTTCCACACGTCAATCATATCCCCTCTTCACATCGGCGAAAGACATAGACTCCTCACCAAAATACTCAACAACCTGGTGGATGAAAAGGGCCAGTTCCCATGTACCTTCCTAATTATGATCTCTACTTGCAAAAGGATTTCTGGGCTTGTTCCTCTGTTGAGTTCAATTACGGTATGTACCCTAGTGTTGTCGGGATGGGTCACCACACGCCAGGGTAGCATAGTGGTTAGTGAGACTCTATTACAGCTCGGGGTGTTGGAGTTCAGAGTTTGATCCTGGCACCTTTGAAAATCGTGGAACGCGTGAGTTTCCTCCTGGTGCTCCCAGCCTCCACAGTCCAAAGATGTACCGGTTAGTAGGTTAAATGGTCATTGTAGGTTGTCCTGTGATTAGGTTACGGTTGAATGGGGAGGCGTGAGGTTGCTGGTGGCATGGCTCAAAGGGCTGGATGGCTTTGTGCTTTATCTCTAAATAAGATAAATTAACCATTGCAGCCGATTGAATTCCATCTGTCATCTGTCACCGTGCTTCACCAACCCACTAATATCAATCTGTAGCTAAAGAGTACTCTCCACATCGTCTGTGAACTTGCTACTTACTGATCATTGCCTCTTATATCCACATCCAAATCATTCACGCATATTGCAAACAGCAAATATTCCAACTCCAATCCTGGAGTAACATTATTGGTAACGATGTCATAATATCCAATCACTCAAACAGCCCCCGACTCCTTATACCACGTAAAGTACAGAGGAACATTCTTTGGAGAACACCAGTATTCATCTCCTTCTAGTCCAAAGTTCAACCATTCACTGCAAGCCCTGGTTCTTAGCTCACTGAATGTCCTTCAGCACCGGCTAACAAACCACTTTTGCAGGCACAAGGGCCAGTGAGCCTCTAGGGACGCGAGCCGGCGAGACTGGAGTACGAGTCCTAGTGCTCAGGGTCCTCATCACCGGTGAGTCTGAACTTTAGAGCCTGGGGTTCGGGTCCTCATTGGTCGTCATCGGCGAGTCCTGGGGTTGATAACCAAAGAACGAACCTCAAGAAGGGACAGAATTCTCAGGACACCTTGCATTCCATCGGCATCATTGAGCTGCAAGATTTCCACCGAACCACCAGGTTCAAAATAGGATTCACTCTTTTCTCCTTGCATGCACTTGACCAAGGAATAGTTTGCAAAACATAGGCTTTCTGAGGGCTCTTACAGGTATTTATGTATGAAGCAATGGTCCATATTAGGAGAAACGAGAGACTGCAGATATTGCAATCTCGAGAAGCACACAAAGCACTGGCGGAGCTCAGTGGGTCAGGTAGGGTCGATGGAGGGAAAGAGACAAAACACAGAACATAGAGCAGTACAGCACAGGAACAGACCCTTCACCCCACAGTGTTGTGCTAAACCAATTAAGTCAGCAATCACATGGCCAACTAAACTAATCCACTCTGCCTACATAAAGTTCATGTTCTTCTATTTCTCTCACATTTACGTGCCTATCTAAACATCTCTTTAAATTCCCTAACGTATTTGCCACTACCCAGGCAACACATTCCAGGCACCTATCTTTCTGTCTGTAAGAAACAACTTGCCCCTCACATCTCCTTTGAATTTGTCCCCTCTCACCTTAAATGCATGCTCTCTGGGATTAGATATTTCAATCCTGGGGAAAATTTTGTTTGTCTACTTTATCTATGCCGCTCATTATCTTACAAACCTCCATCAGATCTCCTCAGTCTCCACTGCTCCGGAGAAAACAACCGAACTATTTCAAACCTCTCTTTATAGCACGTGGCCTCTAAACCTCTTCTGTACCCTCTCCAAACTTTGACATCCTTCCTATGATGGGCTGACCAGAACTGTATGTAACACTCCAGATGCTGTCCAGCTAGGGTTTTATAAAGCTCCAACATAACTTCCCGTCTTTCAAATTCAATGCTTCGACAAATAAAGCCAGTCACGCCACATGGCTCCTGTACCACCCTTTCAAATTGTGTAGCCACTTTTGGGGAGCTGTGAACTCAGACCCCAAGATCCCTCTTCTCTTCTCATTAAGGGGTCTTGTCCTTAACTCTTTTATACTTGAGCTACCAAGGTGCAGCACATCCCATTGGGCAGCTTAAACTCAATCTGCATTTCTCCCCCCAGTACCTGTAACTGATCTATACCCCACTGTATTCTTTGCCAGTCTTCTACTCTATCCACACCACCACCAATCTTGTATCATCTGTACACTTACTAACCCACCCATCTGCATTTTTATCCAGGTCACACACAGCATATATCCCTGTAGAACACACAGGCCTCCAGCCAGAATAGCTCCCATCAACCACGACCCTCTGTCTTCCACAGGCAAGCCAGTTCTGAATCCAAATGGCCAATTCACCATGGATCCCATGCATCTTAATCTTCTGGATGAGCCTCCCATGAGGGACTGTGTCAAATGCCTCACCAAAATCCATGTAGACAACATCCACAGCTCTATCTTCATGAAAACTGGAGTACCCTTGTCACCTCATCAAAAAACTCCTCCACGTCAGTAAGACATGACTTGCCCTGAACAAAGCCACGCTGGCTCTCCCTAATTAGGCCATGGTGTTCCAAATGCTTATAAATCCTATCCCAAAGAATTCTCTCCAGTATCTTTCCTACCACTGACATGAGGCACTGGTCTATAGTTTCCAGGATCATCTCTGGTTCTCTTCTTGAACAATGGAACATTAGCTACTAGCCAGTCCTCAGGAACCCCGTCTGTGGCTGGGGAGGACACGAAGATATGGTAAAGGCCCCAGCAACCCAATTTCTTGCCTTTCTCAATAACCTGAGGTATATTCTATCAGGCCCCGGGGACTTATTCACCTTGGTAAATAATGATGTAAAGTACACATTCAGAACCTCATCCATATAATTTGCTTCCAAGTAAATGTTCCCTCTTTATGCTTGAGTGGTCCCACCCTCTCCCTAGTTATCCTCTTGCTCTTGCTGTATGTAGGCAGTCAATTCTCTGTTTCTCTCCATTGATGTTGCCTGACACATTGAGTTCCTCCAGCACTTTGTGTAATGATCCAAATGTCTTTGGTTTAGAAAAGCAGCTATCCTATCACCCTTATCCACAGACACTGTCTCTGTCATTCCTTGACCTTTAATGTTGTCATATTACAAAATCTCCTCAGCACAATAATTTGTCAGATTTAGTCTCCACAATGTACTTAGGTGGTTTCATCTATATGCAACATTTTAATATGAAGATCTGATTATATTTCAAAGCTAATCAGAATATTACAAAACACATGGAAGTAAATAAGACAATATGCTCCAAGAATATTTTTACATTTATAAATTGTGGAAGCCACAATAGTGTAGCAGTTATCACAACACCATTACACCTCGGGTGTCAGAGCTCGGAGTTCAATTCCGGCACTGCCTGTAAGGTGTCTCCACGTTCATCCCGTGGAATGAGTGGGGTTTCCCCGAGTGCTTTGGTTTCGTCTCACAGTCCAAAGACCTACTGGGTAGATTAATTGGTGGTTGTAAATTGTCCTGTGATGAGGTTAGGGCTAATCATGGTCGTCAGGGGTTGCTGGGTGGGGCAGCATGGCTCAAACAGCCTACTCACTAAAATAAATAAGTTAAAACAATATCATATTTTTAAAAAGATGGGCGATCAATTGTAGCAGAGCGCTGTCACAATCAGGAATTTAAGATTAACACAGCTCTTTTAATAAACAAAAGCACACTTTGTGGAAATGAGGTCCAGCACAAACCGTATTAGCAAAGGAGCATTCCCGGCACTTCCAGTTAGTGAGTACTGGATTGTGAAGAAAATCTTCACACCTTCACCAGCTCTTCTGCTAATATTACGTGTAGGCTGTCTGGTTACTGACCAACTCGCCACGGGAAATCAAAACCTCTCAGAGGTGCGACTCCACTCTGGTCTGGAGATCAGTCCAGCCTCTGCACACGATTGAGTGGTGTCATGCCTGGCATATTATCTGGCAAATGGATAATATAAGCTCCCGGCACACTTTCTTCAAGTGTTATTGTGGCAAGGCAGTAGGCTAGTTTCAGATGATTTATGGTACCAAAGGAATCAGGAGAGGGGTGAGTGTAGAAAGGCAGGAGGGGATTCTATACTATATCAGGTCTTATTTAATGTCAGTACAACATTGTGGGCTGAAGGACCTGCAGTGTGCTTTAAATGTTCTATAGCAGGGACATCCGAGTGCCTCAGTCACAGAATGGATTGTTTTAGGAGGGTGATAACTATGAAGATGGATAGAAGAATGTTATCCAGTGGCGTTGCTATAGATAACACACACAAAGTGCTGTAGGAACTCAGAATTTAGTAAATATTCGATGTTTTGGGCCGAGACCCTTCTTCAGGACTGGAAAAAAGATGAGAAGTCAGCATAAGGTGAGGGGAGGGGAAGAAGTGCAAGGTGGTAGGTGAAAGGTGAAACCAGGAGCGGGGGACGGGGTGAAGTGAAGAGCTGGGAAGTTGATTGGTGAAAGAGATAAAAAGGGCTGGCAGAGAGGGTAGAGGATCATGGAAGAAAGGGGAGAAGCACCAGAGGGAGATAATGGGCAGGTAAGAAGGTAGGAGAGTGAGGGGAATGGGGAATGGGGTAGGGGAGGGGGTAATTACTGGAATTTCAAGAAATCGACATTAATGACTTCAGGTTGGAGGCTACCCGGGTGGAATGTAAGGTGTTGCTCCTCCAACCTGAGTGTGGCCTCATTGTGGCAGTAGATGAGACCATGGGCTGACATGTCAGAATGAGAATGGGAAGTGGAATTGAAATGGGTGGTTACCAGGAGATCCCACTTTTTCTGGCAGACAGAATGTAGGTGCTCAGCCAGGGAGTCTACACTGGGTCTCACAGGAGCATCAAATACAGTAAATGACCCCAACAGATTCACAGAAGTGTCGCCTCACTGGAAGGACTGCTTGGGGCTGAGTGGTAGTGAGGCAGGAGGTATAGGGGTAGGGACATGTGCTCACTTGTTCTGCTTGCAAGGATAATGACCAGGAGGGAGGGTCAAGTGGACAAGGGAGTGGAGTAGGGAGCCATCCCTGCGGAAAGACGCGCTTGGTGGTGGGATCCCGTTGAAGATGGCAGAAGTAGCTATAGAATATGGTGAATAGACAAACGTCAAAATAGATGGAGATCTACAAGGGTTTCTGGATCGGCAGAAGCATGCTCTTCAACCAGCACCAGCACTTGATCCACACCCTTGTATATCTTGGCCATTCAAGTGTATTTAGTTGTGAGTTCCCGGCTTCAGCACCTCACCTAATATTTCCTTTAGTTATAGTAAGAGAAGGTTGGAGGTTGTAACATGACACTCGGAGAATCAACGAAGATGATAGTTCATATAAAAAAAGCCACAATGTGATGATCTGGATAAGGCAATTTGGAAGGTAGTCAGCCTGGAACTCTATCAAAAGGCAGTCAAGTTTCTGTAAGTGCTTATTATTAATACAAGTTCACGGAAAGTAATGCAATGCCTCATTCATAAGCCAATAATTCTTCAGGAAAGAACTGTAGAGAAGCGTCGAGAGCTCTCTACTGAATCCACATGAAATCTGGATGGGCACATTTAGCAATCCTCTCAAGGGACAGTGGCCAAAAGGGACATTAGTGTAGGGTAGGGGCAAATAGTTATGTTGATCGTGGCTAGGCGCCCTCCATATGATCTCTTAATGTATAATTTTATGCAAGAGGGCCAATCTGTAATGGCACAACAACCCAAGAACCAAAAACATTATAACGGTGTCTGAGGATCACATACTCCTTTCTTTCAAAGCAACATAGGTGCAGACCCCAACATGGATAGAAATTTTAAGATTTGAAACCAATAATTATAAATGTAGTAACCACATTAACAGCAGACTTGGGCATTCCAAGGTCACATCCTTTTCACTTAACCCATATCAGCTGCAATCAATGCAACGATATATTAAACCTGAATAAATCCATTGTTGCTCAAGGTACGTCTAGCATTGAGACCCTTCCATAGCCACTATCTTTAAATACTATTGTCCAATTTATCGATGTAGATTTAAAGGACATCTGACCATTTCTAAGGAAACATTACAACCTGCTTTTAAATAAGAATATACCACAGTGAACTTTCTGAAACCCAATTTTTATTTCTTACATCGTGTTTTTTTTAAAATATGCATGAAGAGAAAATAGACAACATTTACATGCTCTGACTGATCACAGGTCCAAATGAAGAAATGGTCAAATTCATAGGAAGAAGTCAATGGATCTCCCATTAATAAAGGCCAATCAGCTTGAAGCACATTTCTGGCACAGCTGCAAAGTTATAAAATAGCTGTCTTGGAGCACGCCGTAAGTGGTCTATTCACTGTGTTTGCATGCATGACCTGAACGTGATACTCTGGTTTGTAATGAAAACACAACATTTATATTTCAAGGAAGTTATTTCCATTAATGAAGAGAAATGCTAAAATTTTAATTTCTTAAAATTGTATTTTCTCAGCAGAAAGATTAACACAGAACAGCAGTCAAATGGAACAAAAAAAAAGTTTACTGAAACAAAGTTTTACAGAAATCTTTTCTTCCCCACACCCACACCACCCACATCCTTCCCCTATTCCCTACCCAGACAAGCTATACAAAGTCACAAGCCTTTTCAGGATCTACATTTGGGTCACAATGATGCATTTTTCTTTCTCTCTATTGACTGGATGAACTAAATCAGCTACGATGCTTAATCTACTGCACCTAAAAAAAAGTATTGGCAAAGGGCATGATCTACTGTGTAGAAGTTAGCTGCTTTTTAAAATGCTTTCAGCATCACAAAAGATAAAAACTTATAATAGAGCAGCTAACTAAGCCTATTTTCATTCACAGTGCGAAGAAAAAAAAACTTGTTGTCAAGGTGCACCACTGTTTTCAAATTAACTGGGGAGAAATAGAAAAAGCAAAGTGCTATAGACTCTGCTCATGCCATAATGGTGAATCTGAACATGACAAATAGTCTCTAATACGCATTTAAACACCGAGGCGTTTATTTGTCTGGGTTTATTCTGCAGTTGTCTAAGATTGTTCTTTGAATGCAATGAAAGATCTTGGCAGAGTTAGAAGAACTGTGAGTGGCATTCAGTTTCATCTTGAATTGCTGTTCCCACTGGCATATAGCCTAGTCCATGTTCTGGCTACAAGATAATAAAGAAAAATGTTATTTCTAAGCAAAAATTCTCACGGTTGAAATAATTTTTACACATTTCAATATCTCTGTATAGTTAGACATAATAACAAAATTAGATCTCAGCCTGGAGGATGGGGAATGGAATCCTTCAAAGCACAGTCATCAAAATAATATTCAAAGGCACACTCTTCCTCACATTTGAGTTCAGCAGTCAGTATGCCTTTGAAATATCCACCCCAGAGCTCACTGCTACACGTGTGGACTGACCCCATCGACACCAAAATCTTAAAAAAAAAAGCACCAGCAGCATCTTGTATTGAAAGTTACAGGGAATGGGGTATTCAAAACTACAAAGAACAAATGATTGCACACTTCAACTGAATTGTAACTCATTTTCTGAAACATGAGCATTGCTTTTTCAAACAGTTTCAGTAAATATTAAATCTAACCAAAACAAAAGATGCTTCACTGGAGCGTCAGGACAGCAACACCTCTGCCAATTATTCTAAACACTGGTGTTCCACAAGTTGCGCCCTCTTCCCTATTCCCCGGTACACCCAGATTGAGAGACCAGACTCTGCAGATGACAACAGTGTAGTAAGCTTTATTCAAACAATGTGGAGTCAGCGTACAGGAAGGAGATAAGAGAGCCTAGTGACATGGTGTCATGACAACCAATACCCTCAGTGTCAGCAAAAGAGCTGATCATCGACTTCAGGGAGCAGCATACACACAGTCCTATCTACACCAATGGTGCTTATATCACCAATAACCCGTCCTGGTCAAACCATGCAGATGCCATCGCCAAGTGCCACAACGCCTCCACTTCCTTGGGAATCAAAAAAAATTGGCAAGTCGCTTTGACCCTCATCAGTTTTAAAATCAATGCACCTTAGAAAGCATCCTATCTGGATGCATCACAGCTTGGCATGGCAACTGCTCAACCCATGACCACAAGAAACTGCAGAGAGCTGTAGAAACATCACGGACACTTGTCTCCTCTCCACAGACTGTCTATACTTCTCTCAGCCTCAGTAAAGCAAAGATCCCACCCATTCTGGAAACCCTCTTTTCACCCATCCCATTGGGCAAAAGATACAGAAGTCTGAAAGCACATTCTACCAGGCTCAAGGACAGATTCTATTTCACTGACATCTGACAACCAAATGTCTCCCTAGATCTTTAAGATGGACTCAACCTCAATTTACCTCATTGTGACCTTTCACCTTACTGTCTGCCTGCAGTTCCGTCTCTACTATAACATTATTCTTCAAGTGTTTTCCTGTGTGCCACCTCAATGCACTATTCTAATTATTTTGTCTGTATGGACAGTATGCAAGTTTTTCACTGAACTTCGGTGGCAATACCAAAATTCTCTGTAGCCCAGGCCTGGGATAACCTGAAGAATAGTGCAAGAACAAAACCTCACTGCAACTGCTTCTCCTCAAACGCCCAAACTTCCTCCCAACAAAAAAAAAATCAGATTTCAGTATTTACTCAAACAATGTGGAGTCAGAGTATGGGAAGGGTTTGAAACCCTTCATACCAAGATATTTCTCACTAACTTGGCTGTGTGTCAATTTGTAATGGTCTTTTCTGGAACTAACTCTATCTCCATGGTTAATTGTCCAATGACCATTTCAGCAGAAGCAAATTAATTTCTTCAGGTGTTATCATCCTTCACAAAAACAAGAAAATGGGAGACGAGTAGGCCACCAGGTCCCTCATACCTGCCCTACCATTCAACGTGATCCATGGTCTCAACTCTTCTGCTCACTTCCCCATAACCACAATTCATCAAATTCTAATCTGTCTCCACATATGTCCATCTAATGTCCTCCAGGAGGCAGAGAATTCCAGAGACTGACTACTCTCAGAGAGAAAACATTTCTCTGCAGCTCTGTTTTAAATGAGCAGCTACCTACGACTCCCCTACTTTTGAAAACATCTCAGCATCTACCTTGTTCAGTCACCTTAGGATCTTATACATTTGAATTCTACATTGACCCAAACCACCTAGCCTCTCTCAACAGGACAACCATCTCATCTCAGGAATTAGCTTGGTATATCTCTTTGGACTGCTTTCAATGTTACTACAGTCTTTTCAGGTAAGGAGATTGAAACTATGTAACAACAACCTGTACTACTGAAACCCAGTTCTTAAATTCCAACACATTCACAACAAAGGCCAAAAAACCAATTTGCTGACATGCCTGTTAATCTTTTGATTCATCGTTAGAAAAACCCAGATCCCTCTGAATTTCTCTCACTTGCAGTCTATCTCCATTTAGACCAGGGGTCCCCAACCTTTTTGAGTCATGGACCCCTGCCACTAACTGAGTGCTCTACGGATCCCAGGATGGGAACCCCTGACTTAGATAATAATCTGCCTTTTGATTCCTTTCAGCCAGGTGTATGACCTCACGTTTCCCCAAATTAAACTCCATTGCCAGGCTTATGCCCAATCAGCCCAGTGCAGAATCACCATGTCCTCACCACAAACAAGGCATTCTACTTTTGAAAAAAAAATTACATCCTTCCAGCCTGAAGGAAATTTATTCCAATTCCATTGTACAGACAGTTTTCAATCCAATCTAACATACCTCCTTGAATACCTTGGACTCAATTTATGCACTGGCCTCCTGTAGCACCCTGCCAAATGCCATTTAGAAATCTAAATGCATTAAAAACATTAGTCGCCTGCCCTACCACCAGCCCTCGTACATGGTTTGCCCTACTTTCAAATTTAGCAAAATCCTTGACCTCCTTTGTTATCCACACACTGCCGCGTTCTTATAGAATCCTCTTTCAGTTGGAATAAATTCCAGCTGAGCATTGTTCAAACAGCTGGTTCATAAATATTGTGTACAATTGTACACAAAATTACAGGGTGCACAGAAAGGCCAAGTGCAAACAGGGGCTTCCCACTGAGGTTGGGTGAGACTACAACACAAGGGGGAACTTCTTCACTCTGAGGATGGAGAGAGTGTGGAACGCGTTGCCAGCACACGTGGTGGTGCAGGGTCAATTTCAACATTTAAGAGAAATCTGGTCCATTGATGAGAGGGGTGTGGAGGGCTATGGTCTGGGTGCAGATCAATAAGACTACCATTAAAACCGCCCCATTTCAAGTTGAAGATAGAGGTTTTGGCCCTGAGCCTGCCCTTTCAAATTTCACCTGGAACTCTCCTGCACTGTTGTCAATACTTGCTTGGGGAACGTTCATCACAAGATTTCTAATCCTTCCTCATTTCTCACGACCAAATCTGAAATAGTATATTCCTGTTTAGAAACACAGAAAACCTACAGCACAATACAGGCCCTTCGGCCCACAAAGCTGTGCCAAACATGTCCTTGCCTTAGAAACTACCTAGGGTTACCCATAGCCCTCTGTTTTTCTAAGCTCCATGTACCTATCCAGGAGATTAGCTTCATAAGTAGCCATCCCCAATGCACTACACAAATTATTCTTCTACAGTACTCTTGCCAGTTTGGTTTGTCCAACCAACAAATAGATTAGAACTTCCATGACAGTTGGAATTCACACATTCTCTAGATATTTCCTTTTTTATGACCCTACTATTCAAATTTTGTTTTTAGCCTGACTACTTTTTCCCATCATGAATAAGATACCTATTGGTTTCTGTACATTTTCTTTTGTGTATACACCATTTTCTAAAAACTATTCTATTACAAACACAATTACACTATTACTGCCTCCAACTTCACAGCATAAATATCGATTTCTCCCCCCCCCTTCCATTTCCCCATTCTGGCTCAACTCTTACCCCACTTCTCCTCAACTGCCCATGAGCTTCCTCTGATTCCCCTCCTCCTTCCCAAAACATTGATCGTTTATCCTTTCCACGGATGCTGCCTGACATGTGCCCCAGTAGAATTGTGTGTGTTACTCTGGATTTCTAGTATCTCATGTCTACTATTACAGAAGTCTTTTCATACAACGCAAGTGCTCTTTGGTGTCTCTGCAGTGGTGATACTCCTAGCTTAGGAACCAGCGGTTGCTTGGCAGGCTTTTGGACTAAACAATCCACTCTGATAGTTGAGTATTCCTAGGGGACTGACGGATTGATCAAGGTTCAACTTTTCAGTTGGAATTTGACTTATATTTCTTAAGTCCTCTCAATTTCAAATTAATGTATTGTTTTGCTCTAATGACAAACACTATAACTGATTATTAATAACCCATTACCTGCTTTGTATCCTCTCCCAGCTTTGATATTCTTTACCACAGAAAAATGTTAGAAGCTGGATTAGGTACTACTCCAATAAATAGCTTATGCACAAGTCATCTATTTAGCTTTCTTTGTTACCGTATACTTCGGGGGCTCAAGAGGCAGTCAGGGAAGAGGCTGAGCATGAAGCACAGGAGAATGAGGGGTGATGTATAAAACAGAGACATAGATAAGGTTAATACACTGGTTCCTGATACCCCAACTCTGGGGGGGGGGGGGGGGGGCGCACAAGAGAGGGAGCAGACAGTGCAAAGGTTTAAGGGAAAAGATTTGATAGGAAGCTGAGGAGGAATTTTTCCATCCATGGGGTAATCAGCTGCTGGAGGAAATGGTTAACAACATTAAAAAATACACTTGGTCAGGCACATGGCTAGCGAAGACTTGGGGGAATAATTGGCTAAACACAGGCAAATGATACTAGCTTGAATGGGAACCTTGGTCAGCCTGGATCACCTGGGCCAAAGCGCTTGTTTCCATAGTGCTCGAGTCTGCGACTCTATACATCGGTCGTATTTTGGGTGCCTATAGACTACTTGCAGCCATTTCATCTTCCCCACTATACATGATTTTAACTGATTCTACATTACAATCCATTGCCCCTAAATCACTTAACTCTGCCCTGATACCTTCCTTGATTCTAGATTATACTCCTGTGTTGCTGTCTGTGCTATCAGTTCATTTATAGGACTGCAAATGCTACATGCATTCAAGGCTGACGGAACACAGATCAAGTTCTCTAACTAGCTTTCCAATTTCTGGTATTTTTCCCCCACCCAGTAAAATATCAAATAACAAAATTACCTGTCTCTATGGCTTGGGCTTCATTGCTTTTCCACTGTTCAGCTACATCATTTGCTAATGGATCATCTGGATTTGGTGCACTTAACAATGCCTGGATCGAAAGCAGTACTGTACGAATCTGCAAAGCTGGAGACCATTTATCTATGGAATCAAAACATTACAAGACACGGGGTTAGTGCTTTTGTTAAAAACTGCACAAAAGTTGTTCTTCTGATGGGACATGAAATGAAACCAAAAATTTGAAGGCAATTATTACCTTTCAGAATATCTAAACAAATTCTGCCCAGTTTGTCTACATTTGGGTGATATATTTTAGTCATGAAACGAACTTTTGGCGCTGCCATTGGATATTCTTCTGGAAGAAATAGTTCAAGTTTAAAAGTTCCACCCTCAAACGGGGAGTCCTGCGGACCAGCTATAACAACATGAAAGTAACGTGCATTGAATTCATCTGCTTCTGCCTTTATACCAGGCACTGGCTCTGCATGTAAACGCTGAGTTTCCTGAAAATGATGAAAAAGACAACTATTAGTAAACACCAAATCACACAATTCCCCAAGTGTACTACATGCCCAATCCATGAGAAATTCCAAAATCAAGGTCAAATCTGAACAACACAATCCGTTTATTACATGCAACAGCAAATGTATTCATGGAATTAGTTACTAATAGGAAGCCCTACATGTGAACCTTTTCCAACTAAGCCAATATAAAGAGCATTACCAGAACTACTTTCAGAATGTCACCCAGACTGATGCCTCTGTGCAAGTTCAAGTGATTTCTACAGCAAAGGGCATTACTTGTGAGATACAAATACCAGTTCAACAGCCCCAGAAGAATCCAATGCCATTATTTGGAGAATAGTTCCTCTGAATGTTTCCTTCACTGATTTTATGATTGTGCAGTCTTCCACGTTCCTGCAGATAAGGTGGAGGCAGGTTCTACTGTGACCTGGGTAGATACATGGTAGGAATAAGGTTGCAAGGTAGACTTCCTGAAGTGCTCTGTTAGAGAACATGAATGGGTATGATAGGCCAAATAGCTTCCTGCTGTCTTTGAATTTTATGAATTACTTGGATGAGGAAGTGGAACAGCGGGTTAGTAAACTTGCAGATGACACAAAGGTAACATGGGACATTGATAGGTTGCAGGGCTGGGCTGAGAAAAGACAGATGGAGTACAATCTGGAAAAGTGTGAAGTGATACATTTTGGAAGGTCGAACTTGAAGGCAGAATACAAAGATAATGGTAGGATTCTTAGTAGTGTGGAGGAACAGCGGGACCTTGGGCTCCACGCCCACTGATCCCTCCAAGTGGCCACATAGGTGGTTAAGAAAGCCTATTGTGTGTTGGCCTTTATTAGTCAGGGGTTGAGTTCAAGAGCTGCGAGGCGATGGTGCAACTCGATAAAACTCTGGTTAGACCACAGTTGGAGATGAAGGTTCAGTTCTTGTCACCTCACTGTAGGGTTTGGAAGCTTTAGACTGGATGCAGAACAGATTTATCAGGATGCTGCCTGGATTGTCTTATGGGGAAATGTTGAGTGAGCTAGGGCTTTTCTCTTTGACGTGAAGGAAGATGAGAGGTGACTTGATAGAGGTGTATAGAATCATGAGGCATATTATAGAGTCAATGGCAGGGCAGGAATAACTAATACGAGAAGGCATACGTTTAAGGTGATTGAAGGAAAGTAAGTGTGTGTGCAGGGGGTATGTCAAGAGTTCTTTTAAAATTTACCAGAGTGATAAGTGTGTGGAACGCACTGCCAAGGGTGGTGGTAGAGGCAGATACACTAGGGAGATTTTAGGGACACTTAGATAGGCACATGGATGAAAGAAAAACGGAGGCCTATGAGGGAGGAAAGTGGTAGATTGATCTCCAAGTAGATTTAAAGTTTGGCACAACATCGTGGGCAAAAGAACCTGCATGGCTCCATGTTCTAGCTTCTCTATAACAACATTAGCTACATTTTAAAACTGTCGGTGTTTTAGGCCATTACAACTGTTCTAAAAAAGTATGTAAAATAAGGCACAGAACAGGCCCTCACAGCCCAGCAACCCACCTATTTCACTCTAGCCTAATCACAGGACCATTTACAATAACCATTTAACCTACTAGCGAGAACATCTTTAGACTGTGGGAGAAACGGGAACACACGGAGGAAAACCGCACATTCACGCAGAGGACGTACAGAGTCCTTACAGGCAGAGGTGGTGTTGAACTCTGATGCCACACACTAACACCCCTAAAGAATGTTCTTCCTTTTTTGAGAGTAAACTACAATCTGCAGTCAGTAGGTTTAATGCAAAATAAGTATTCACAAAAATGATGTTTTAGATCATTTGGTAGTCAGAACAAATAGCTACACTCAATAGTAGAGTCAAGAGAAGTGTTGGTAGGTCATATATTAAAAACATCCATAGGGATGTCATATTCAGAAAACCCCACTTACAGAAATTATTTTCTAATTAGGGGATTTCTGGTATTAGCACATTTTGGAGGAACAGTGAAACAAGAATACTTTTACGTCATTATTTTCCTTGTACATATTGCTAGCCAGTTTATACGATCTATTGCTTCAGCTGCCGGTGAATGTGCAACGCACCCACTCCAGGTACAGTGCAGTGCCATGTCATGGACTAACTAGTGTCCCAAATGATAGCTAACCAGATTTTTATATTAGCTTTGCTTCCTATTTGTACTTGAAAATGATTTTGTTTTTCTTAAGTTAAAGTCTAAATAAAATTCTGCCTACATCGGTGAAAATAAAATTCCATAGCACAGTCCAAAAGGGCTTCATTACTTATGCAGCTCACTGTGGACTCAAAGCGAAAACAAGTACACTTATGTTAATACCCATCTTCATAAGATGCTGGGTTTCAATAACAGATCATAATTTATTGAATTTCACAAATACTTCTTAAACAGTGTTTTACAAAGTACGAAAAGCAGAAACATCAATACAGAGGGTACAGAAGCTGGTACTTTAGGCTTGGGCATCCCCTCATTTACAGAATATTTAGACACCACTGGATTTCTTTTTCCAATTAGTCACACTAACATCCGGTGACAGATTTATTAAAATTCCATGGAAATCAATCCACCTCTCCCCCCCCCCAAAAAAAAAAGCAAAACACTGGTGACAAGTAATGCATCAAGTGAAGTTTGGCTAGAAAAAAAATTCCAAGCTGAACATCATTGTGGTTGGACAGCAAGTTAACCAACCACAACATTGTGTTAATTAAAACTGTGGAAACAGTAAGAAAAATGAATTTATGAACATCATACTTATGGAACTGTTTGAGTTTCAACATATACACAAATTTATACGTGTCTCAAACCAACATAGCAATCTAAGGTCAAAGCAGAACATTTTACATTATTAGCTCCCAAAGGTCACAACATTCATATCTGAACTTCAGCCAATACATCAATAGAGATGATGCCTTCAAGAGCAAATGTAATTTTCACCCAACAGATACAGTATGAAATATGGGCACTTTTAGCATATGAAATGTCATGTTTTGTGAAGAAAGCTTGTATTGTGCTTGGTTTAAATGATAGAGTCAGATTTAATATCACTGCCACATGTCATAAAATGTGTTGTTTTGTGACAGCAGTACTGTGCAATACACAAAACACTAAATTACAGTAAGAAATATATACGTATACAAAAAATTAAATTAGTACAAAAGGAGTGAGGGGAAATAGTGAGGTAGAGTACATGGGCTAATGTTCATTCAGAAATCTGATGGCAGAGAGGAAGAAGCTAAAATGCTGAGTGTTTGTTATCACGTTCCTGTACCACCTCCTGGATGATAGCAATAACGGGCATACCCTCTGCAACTGGGGTCCTTAATGATGGATGCCAGGTTCTTCCGATCCCGTGCAGGGACCCCTCCATACCAAACAGTGATGCAACCAATTCAAATGCTCTCCAGAACACATCTGGAGAAAAATTTGCTTTCTTTGTGGCTAAATTTACTGATGATACTAAGATAGGTGGAGGAGAGGGTAGTGTTGAGGAAACAGAGAGCCCAGAGAGACTTAAGATAGTTTAGGGGAGTAGGCAAAGTGGCAAATGAAATACAATGCTGGAAAGTGTACAGTCATGCACTTTGGTGGAAGAAAAAAAAAGGCAGACGATTTAGATGGGGAGAGAATTCAAAATGCAGAGACACAAAGGGACTTGGGAGTCCTCATGCAAGATACCCTAAAGGTTAACCTCCAGGTTGAGTTGGTTGTGAAGAAGGCGAATGCATTGTTAGCATTTAATTCTAGAGGTATAGAATATAAGAGCAGGGATATGATGTTGAGGCTCTATAAGGCACTCGTGAGACCACACTTGGAGTATTGTGTGCAGTTTTGGGCTCCTTATTTTAGAAAGGATATACTGACATTGGAGAGGGTTCAGAGAAGATTCACAAGAATGATTCCAGGAATGAAAGGGTTACTGTACAAGGTACGTCTGGCAGCTCTTGGGCTGTATTCCATGGAGTTCAGGAGAATGTGGGGGGGGGGAGGGATCTCATAGAAATATTCCAAATGTTAAAAGGCCTAAACAGATTAGATATGGCAAAGTTATTTCCATTGGTAGGGGATTCTAGGTCAAGAGGGCACGACTTCAGGATTGAAGGATGTCCTTTTAGAATTGAGATGTGGAGAAACTACTTTAGTCAGAGGGTGGTAAATCTGTGGAATTTGTTGCCAAGAGTGGCTGTGGAGGCCAAGTCTTTGGGTGTATTTAAGGCAGCGATAGATAGGTTCTTGATTAGCCAGGGAATCAAAGGGTATGGGGTGATGGCAGGGTAGTGGGGATGCCTGGAAGAATTGGATCAGCCCATGGTTGAATGGTGGAGCAGACTCGATGGGCTGAATGGCCTACTTCTGCTCCTATGTCTTATATGGTCCTCAAACACCTAATGAAATACAGCTGCTGTCATGCCTTCTTTGTAATTGCATCAATATGTTGGTCCCAGGACAGATTTTCACAGCGGTTGACACCCAGGAACTTGAAACTGCTCACCCTTTTCACCGCTCGATTCCTTGATGAGGTGTGTCCCTTCACTTTCCCTTCCTGATGAGCATAATCAATTCCTTGGCCGTACAGATGTAGAGTGCAAGGTCATTGTTGCAACACCACTCAAACAGCTGATCTATCTCACTCCGGTACACCTCCTCCACACCACTGAAATTCTGCCAATGTATTGTATCACTGGCAAATTTATAGATGGAGTTTAAACAGTGCCTTGCCAGTCATGGGTGTACAGAGAGTAAAACAAGGGGCCTAGGTGCACTGGTGTTCTCAGCCAGGAGGTGTTATTTCCTATTTGCACTGACTGTAATCGCCTAATCAGGAAGCCATTTTAGGTCAACCTCATCTCTTCAAAGCAAAAATTAATTTGCCTGAGCCAAAGCAAAACAGACAGTATTTCCCAAATATGTGCATTCTATTTCAATTAAATTTAATGAAAAATTATGTGAACTTTTGCTATATACTAAATAAAACAGGTTTTTAGCTCAGCAAATCAAATACAGAATACCAAAACTGAATCTTCAACTAGTCTCCAGCACTTAAGATTTATATCTACATAAACAATCTGCGCCAGGTTACACTGGCATTAAAACAGCATCTCTACTCATTTAGATATCTGTAGAAGTATTTAAAATGTTAAAGTAATTAATAAGCTTGAACACTTAGATTTGGGAAGTTCGTCTGATTTAAAATAGACAGTTGGACGGGTCAGGATATGACTTTATCTAGCTGTCAAGCATTTTCTTAAACTTTTTTAAAAATGCCCAGGACTTGTCATGGTCTTCCAAGCAACTAGGTCAACAAGGATTGACGATTTAAGTGTGCAAATTGGTACTATAGGATTAATAGAAATGAAGATCAAGGTCAACACCAAGTGCAGGGAAATTGTTCATTATATTTTTCCCCCCAAAAAAACAGGCAACTATAGTTTTTTTTAAAAAAAATAATTTAGTAGCAATTTAGTGGATGTTGTTTGAAGAAACAGAATAAAATTGAACTACAGAGAAATCAGGCAGTTTGGAAGTTGAGATAGAAGTGGATTTTAATTCAGTCTCAAATACACTGAGCATACAGAAATGTAGCTAGAACTTGGCATTGTCAAACAGTACACATATACAAGACAGCCACGACAGATGTAACTATTCCTTTGAGCCAAAACTTGAGCACTCTGAGTTAAAGACCCCAGGTACACATAGAGAGAATAGGAAGTGGCTTTGGAATATACTGAAATGATCGCCTGGAAGTAATAAAGGCAAAGAACCAGAGTCAAATTGACAGTTGTATGGTTTAGAATTAGGGAAAGTGACATTACCCACACTCCACTGCACATCAATGGCTCCGCTGTGGAACCAGTGAACAGCACAAAGTTTCTTGGTGTGCACGTAACAGGGTGATCTAACCTGACCCACGCACCACCTCACTAGTGAAAAAGACACAGCTAAGGCATTGGACTGCAAGAACCTCAGAGGATAGCAAAATCTGCTGAGAGGACCACTGGGTTCTCCCTTCCCCCATTTGTGGCATTTACCGGGAGCGCTGTGGACACTGTTGGGGATCCCTACCACCCACCTCGCGATCCCTTTGACCCACTACCATCTGGAACGAGATACAGGATTGCCAGGCTGGGTAACAGCTTCTTCCCTCAGGCTGTGAGAGTAATGAATACCCTACCACCACCGAGGTCTTGTCACTAGGACAGTGAGCTATTTATCCGTGCTGCATACTACATGCATTTTGAATTGTACATTATGAATTTATTCATGGTAATATTTTGTTTGATATGCTGCGTAGTATATGTATTGTGAGACCAACATGGTCCAGAGGAACGTTGTTTCATTTGGTTGTATATACATGGCAGCAAACCTGAACTTGAACAGTAGTGATATGAGATATGTGATGGGAGACTCAAGGCAAAAAGGATAAAGGTACCAAGCCTGCAGCTCAGCGGAACCAGGATCTCACTGCTGGATCTGATACTTGCCATTTGATATTTTACAAAATCAATTATGCCCAATAAAGTCTACAACAGGGACACCAAGTGCAGAACTTCCTCTATTGGCCAAGACACAGAACATCAGGAGGGAATTAGCGCAAAACTCCATAAATCACCACTTACACAATATCTGAAATCCCACGTGGCTCTAGTTACCACATAACAGGAGAAATTTAACCACTGTATACAATTTAGAGGCCCAGATAAAGAGTCCTTTCAATCTCTCTTTGCTTAACAGAAGTCAAAGGATCAAAGCTGTAGTTACGTAAGTAAGCAGAAGAGATTTTTCCAAGCAGAGGGTAGGTAGAAAGGAATTCTGAACTTTAAATCCCCAAAAATAGAGACATATTACAAAGGATAACGGTGCTTCAAAGTACAGGGCAACAAAGGACAGGTCCAAAAGAGTTAACGGAGTACCATTTAGTGAAAATTCAAAGTGACAGGTTGCATGAAAAAACTATGATTAAATATACTGTAAGTAGAGGAAAAGAAGTTTAAATGTAAAATTGAGTGATTATGTCAAGCAATTTACATGCAATCAATAAAATGTAAAAAAAAGTTACATCTCATCCTAGAAATTCAGTCATGGGAACTAAGCAAATCATAATTTAATGCCTTCTACTTTTATAGTAATGAAGACAAACCATCACGGAAGGACAAACATATTTTATAATCCAGTATGTAAAGTCCCCATGACATCCACCAAAGCATCATTGCTATGACTAGAGAATGACAAACATCATAACCCATCTGTTGTGTTGCCTGGCACTTCCATCTAATCAGTTCAGTTAGCCACAAACAGTCCTTTCCAGCTCAAATATAGAACAGTCGGACTGGAGACCCTCACTCCTGTTCCAAACCCACACAAGCAAGGCTTTTCAGAGTGTTTAGAGCAAATGACAAGAAATCTACTAAAAAAAAGGCTTGAAAACAAATGCAAAAATTATTGTTCAGCCTATAATGAGACCAAAAAAAACTAAACTATTACCAGGGATAAAATTGTGTACAGTAGAAAACTGGGTTATTAGCATGAAAATGGAGCTATTTTCATTAGCAACTAGCACGAGCTGGTGCTTCCACCCTTTTCAAAGACATTACAGTATCATTAGGTAAAGGCAAGTAAAAAGGAATATATATTTTGTTGAGCAGCGCGGTACAATAACGGCAAGGGGAATGCTATTACAGCAGCAGCAACCTGAGTTCAACTCCATTGCTGTCTGTAAGGAGTTTGTACATTCTCCGACTTTGTCTCTCCCCTCTGGGTGCTCTGGTTTCCTTCCACTTTCCAAAATCCTACAGGTTAGTAGATTAATTGGTTATGTGGTTGTATATTGGACTTAGACTGGAAAGGCCTGTCACATCTCTAGATAAAATGAATAAGCAGCCACTTGCCTCATCTGATTTCTGTGTAAGATTTGCTGTTCCTTTGGCCCTACAGATTTGTATTATTTTTTTACGGAAAAAAAAAATTGATGTACCCAACTCTATTGAGTCTCCTTTTTCTACAGGAGTCCCATCAAAGCCAAAGATGATTACTTCAAATGGAGGTACAAACAGCTGCAGATACTGGAAAACTGGGACAAATTAATAACCTGCTCGAAGAACTCAGCATGTGAAGCAGTATCTGTGGCAGCAGAGCCAAGAGAGTGGAGAGAAGGCATCCAGTACGTAGAGAGAAGTGAGACGGAAGCTCGTAAGCGAAAGGTGGAACCAGATTTGCGAGAGAGGTGGTGGGCAGGTAGAGCCAGAGGGATGATGGGTAAATGGAGAATTATGAGAGGGCGGATAAGTAAGGTTTCAAAACAACTAAGATAATAAGGGATACAAGTTCAGGACTCTCAATACATGTGTTCTTGCTGCAGATAACTTAATTTTAAAACATTAACAGGCATGTATAACATTAATTACCACAGGAGCCTCAATCAAACTTGGAAACTGTGGATCTTCCAGTACAGGGCCTGATCATCTGACCTGCTCCTAAAGTATCTGGCTTCCCTCTCACTCCCTCTTAGTGATCTGCCATTTGCTGACCCAATCCTGGACTCGCTCATTTTTGCAGCACACCCTGAAATCCAACCAACTTTACAAGGCTGCAGCAATAATGTGCCGTGTCCATGGGAATAATTTGCAGCACTAGAACCTGCCAATTTGGCAAGTAATGTTTAACTGTCTCGTAATATGGCACATTCTTTCCAAGCATTTGTTATTATCACCATGTCACCATTTAGAAATTCCAGCAATTCTTCTATCCTTCTCTGCGCCCTATTTGTGTGTACATTTCCTTGCTTTACCTTCACTTCTCCAGGCTCAGTTTCATGAGTAAAAACCCAGGACCAATCCTTGCAGGGAAGCACAACCTAGTCTAAGCGACTATCCTTTGCTCTCTTTCATTCTTTTAAAAAAAGTGATCTGATAACCATACAGCAATCTACCCAGCAATTCAAAATACCCCCACTTTCAAGCTTACTTTGCTATAGACTTTAAAAACCTCAAATAAATGGCATGTTGATTTATACCTGTCAACAATTTTAGTTAGTCAGGGCTCAAAGCTATTTAGGAGCCATCCTCACTTTTAAATATTTCCATCTGGATTCTAATTCTTCACTTTTTAAAAAAAGTTTTAGTATTTTTCCCCCATTAATCAGATGTTTACAATTCCTACTCATTATTTAATTAAACAGAAAAATTGTAGCTGTTTAGCAGCTAACCACTGCACTACAGGAAGGATGTGGAGGCTCTGAAGAGGGTACCGAAGGTTTACCAGGATGTTGACTAGATTTAAGTGCATTCATTATCTACAAGGAGAGAATGGACAAATTCGGAATTGGAGACCGAGGGGAAACCGAACAGAAGTGTACAAAATTGTGATAATCTGAGCCCTACCCAGGACAGAAATATCAAATACAAGTGAGCAGAGTTTTAAGGTGAGAGGAAGAAGGTTTCAGAGGCAAGCTTTTTTTTAAAAAACTAGTTCACATTGTCATCACGATTGGCCAAAAGGTCTGATTCTGTGATGAGTTCTATGTAACAATCTAAAAACTAGTGTTTCTATCATCTCCAATGGTTGCTTATGTATCAGCACGATACCACGACCAAGTTTAAAAAATTACACTCACAAGTAATTCTATTTCTCACTGAATTTTTCTAGCTTGTCTTGTTATCTGCAGGTCAAAACATTTACTTTCTATATTCAGTGATTTAATTTTGTAATTTTTCTTTAAAAATATTCAATTTGTCCTTTGTCAAATACTAGTTGAATGTCGTTTTATTTATCCACAATCATTTTGTTCATCTTTGTCTTTTAGTAGAATTATTTTTTATCATTGCCTTTGATCATCTTCAAAGATATTTTTTAATTAACTTTTAAGATTTTCTCTCCTCACTTTCAGACTCACACAATTTTCTCACTTACAGTATGCCACGCAAACATTAATTTTGCAGTGTATCGCTTGAGATATTTACGACATAGAGCATTTACAACTGAAACCTGGGTCAGCAAGCCAAAGGAGCCATTTAGGCTAATGCTACTTCAGTTGCAATGGGTTGAGGCATTTCAAGAGAACGAATTTACGTAGTTCAGATGAATTTAGGTAGAATTTTCTATTACTTTTATTGATCGATGCCCATGCCCCTTTCTACCATCCTCTGTTCACCTTCCTCATCACACTGGCCTGGCTGCCACAACCATTTCTTCTCAGAAGTTTCAAACAGTCACATCCCAATTTAAACTCTAATCAAAAATAAAATCCTCCAGCTCAGCTAACATCACACAATCTGGAATGTTCTTACTTTTCACACACGTGCCCACTTTTACTTCAGGCACATAAACTGATTCTCTGTTCTGGTCTATTCTCCTCCCAATAAAAATGTCTCCTAGACATTTCTCCAGGTTCGATTCCATTTACCGGGCTTTATTGCATATTGGGTTTCCTTAAGGTTGCCATAACTGGTGTGGGTCAGTGGGGGTGGAGCTCCCACTACCTATTAAATGCTCTCAATGGCATGTGTCTCAAATAGCTTCTAACAACCAATCCAGTCCCTGGCCTTCACGTGTGATTTAGCTACTAAGCCCTGGCAGAAGGGGCAAAGGCAGGTTACTGGCACTTTAAAACCGGTCACTCCAGGTATATGAGGCTTATTAGCTGTGGCTGGCAGATCATCTAGAAGGAAAACTCTGACCTTAAACCTCCAATGACCTGCAGCTATGCCCATCCATGGGGAAGGCTTCAGGAGTAAACCCCGAGGAAATATACCTTGGCAGTACTACATTGAGTTCAATGCCCACTGGCAACTCCTGCAATGCTGCTGGTGCTAAACTTTTCCTTGGAATTCATCAGCTGCTGGGGGTGGAGGTGGGAAACAGAAGAGGTTGGGGGACCCTGTTGCATGAGCAACAGCTTGCTCCAAGTATTGTACTGCTCTGGCTTGTGTACCGACTGAACATAAGACAGCTAGGACACAACATCCATGGTCGACCTGACCATCGGAGGGCCTCATTGTATAATTACATTATCCATTGAATGTCATACAACAAACTGCAGCTTTCTACCATATTTTCAATCTCGGTACCTGCAAAAGCCTTTGTCACAACTCGTAAGTTTAATCAAGTCATGGATGTCAAAGCACAAAATTTTCTCTTCAGATATCTACAGCATACAGTTCTCCAGATACTGATGTGCCCTTTCTGACAGAAAATTTTAGACCAATTCACATTCCTGGTTTTCTGTCATGGAGACATTGCACTGGCCGAAAAAAAGTCTAATCAGACAGCTGCTAAGCAAACCAGTGAGAGTGACACTGATTTACACTGGCATCTTTCTTCAAGGATGGTTGCGGGAATCACTGATAACTATTAAATAACGGCTTCACCTGCAGCTGTACTTAAACCAAACAGTATTAGTACTTGGGCCTCTCCAATAACTGTAAATTAATAGTAATGACCCCTCCCCCTCAGATCTTCTCAATCATTTGCCCACAATAATTTGGATAGCAAAGCATTTGTGAAGTACACGCTCAACTTTTGGTCTGCTAATGAAAAGAGTATTTGAAAATCAAGACCTCAGACCTGGCAAAAAACACTATTACGGCTTTTGTATAACGAAGAAAACCGCTTATTTTCTGTGTTCTGCCACCTCAGCTAGATTATTCTATTCCCAATACATCTACCTTTTTGTCTCTTTCGCCACTTTGCCAACTTTAAAACCCAGCAGGTGAATGGGAAAGGGTTCCAGCAAAGCTCAATGTGACTTTTGTATTCCAACTTGTTAAGGCTCACAGTGATGTAGTTAGCTTACTGATTGATTTACTCATTTCTTTAATGTCCTCATCACCATTTTGTGATGTATATTATACACTGAGCTGGGCCACGAATCCCCTGTCCTCTGAGCAGTGGATTGTGTATCTAGTGACAGCAGCCACTTTTAATTCAGGTTGGCTCATAGCATGTAATTACTGCTGTAACCTCTTGTATTCTTTTCAGATAGAGATGGGATTCCTGATTCATCTTCTGTTCCATTGTTCGTTTAAATATGTTTGCCTTCCAAGTTGAAAACTGACTCAATTATTAAAAACTAAACGAAGTTCCATATCAGTATGTTTACTGCCCTCTACTCGTTTTAATTGTTACATTCTCCCCTGGAAATTGTTTGATTTGTAAGATGACAGTTCTTGTTAAAGGAACTTGCTTTTTAAAAAAAAATACATTTCATAATCTCAGGATGTCCCAAACTGCTCTGCCAGAATGGTAAGTCAGTTTAGATCTTGCAAGTTGCTGTACCATGGAAACTCGATGCTCGCAAAGATAAACCCACCTGTGTTGTACATAGCAACAACTGAAAGAAAAAAAATCTCACCACACTTCTGGAAAAATCCCAAATGGAATGACTGCATTTACTCTTGGTTATAAAATTGCATGATACAGTTCAACTGGAAATTGACATTCAGTCATATCTCTGCTATTCCAAGGTAACAATCAGAAACTTTCAAGAACTAGTATTACAATGCAGTCAGAACAGTTCATTTTCATAAAATTATCAAATCTTGGTGGGAAGCAGTTGTTTCTTCCTGGTACAGTATACCATCTTTCAGAGATGATCACTGCCCACGGGCTCCTCCGAGTTCAGGAATGAAGGTGGTGAACTACTTGTTTTACTGATCTCCCAAACTTCCATAATAAAATCTGAAACACTATTTTCTGGATTATGACTGGTCAGAGATGGCTGGCCTAGCAATATAAACCACAAATTTAAGGTAGCACCCAAAACTGCAAGAACAACGATCTTCATGATTCCTTTAATTTAAAATATGTCAATCTTACATTTAAAGCATTTTTCACTATCTAAAACTTCAGCTAATAAATCCCTTTTATTGTGTAGACAATTTTGTCAGCATATATGATTCACTATACAGTCAGCAGAGCGTGTGGGGTTAGAAGGTCACTGGCATTAGTCATGATATCAGCATGCAATGCCACATGCCTCTAAAATGTTGTCCGTACTCAGGTGGTCTACATCTCATTCTCGTAAATCGCTCCCCAATATCTCTTGGGGCAACTCTAGCACCAGAACACACAGAAATACAGAAATATTCAAGTGTGACACCAAGTGTGTTACTAAGACAAAAAAGTTTGACACAATACCCTCTTTACGCAAAACATGCTTATGACTCAGTATTTAAGTGGCACAGCTTGAAGGGCCGGAAGAGTGTACTACGTGCTGCAAGTCAATTAAAACGAAACACCTACTCTGTACGGTCTACTCTATTGCCTTCAAAGCAGAAAAGGTTCATCACCTTGACCCCAGAGATAAAGGGGCTGTTTTCTGTAGAACAATGAGGTGAACTGTACATATTTCTAATAGTTTAAAAGAAGATTAAGGAAGATAGAGCTATATAAAACTTCGGTTGAGCCACTTTGGTTCCTGTACTGTACTTTTTTTTTTAAATGGTCCATAATCTTACCAAAATATACAAGATTCTTAGAGGGCTTTGCACAGTAGTTGATGCGATGCTTAAAATCAAGAACTAGGGATCAGAGTCTCAGACTAAAGCAAAGCATATCCAAGGCTGAGACAAAAAAGAATTTCCTCTGAGGGTGACGAACCTCTTTACACAAAACATGCTTATGACTCAGTATTTAAGACTGATGGCTTTTTCGTTAGTACAGGAATCAGGCACAAAGGCAGAGGTAAGTCTAACCAAAAAAAAACCAAGGCGTGCTTAAGAGCCTGAATTCAAGCTCATTTTGTGTGTACTGAATAGCTGAACTACTTGAGATCCACATTCCTTAAATAGGTTCATTTGTCTTGATGTTAAATTGAGATAATTATTAAAATTATTAATTATTAGCAATTAATTAAATCATTGCTTTATTTTGCACTGATTTAATTCTTATCTGACATTTCAATTAACTACAGCTAACAAAAGCAATTAACACAGTATAAATTTATTCTTTAACAAATTTGATCTCAGCTCCTCAAAAGGCCGTCTCAAACCCTAAATGAATGGAAGAAAAGCTGTCCGGGAATCTCCGAACCTTAAGCATTCATGCAGTGACATGCAGTCCACCCCTGCCTATGCAAAATAATGGAAGCTGGCTCACTACATGTCCACTTTAATCAGGTCTCATGATGCAGATGGTATACCTGACATGCCACTACCCAAGTCCAATTAGCCTGCCTGTCAAACAGATGGGACAATACATCAGCAGTGATTAATCCACATCAATTATGCCAGTCCACAGGAAAGGAACACAATAACAGCACCACCACTAGTGCCCATCTCACACTAACCACATGTCAACTACTTGTTCCTACCCTGCCAGCTATGAACAACAGCTGAGTTCAAGGGGAAAAGAACTATCTGCAAGTCTGAATTATGATTCACAAGGACAAACTTGAAGTTAAAGCCTGTTTGAACCCTTGTGGCTAGGCACTATGTATCAACAGGGCTTCCCATGTTGTAATCATGTTGACACTACATGCTAACAGTGCAATCAAAACTGCAGCAGAATCTTTAATCATTTGGTACTCAATCCCTAAAGTTGAATTCAACATTAACCACCAAGGCATTCAGACACTTGGGATATCCAAATACAACGAACAAACTCCCACTACAATCTTCTTTGGCAAGTTTCAGATCTTCTCATCACTGTGTATCTCATAGCCCATTAAGGGGTGTGCAATAACACTAGAAGCAAGCTAATGCATTGAATCTGTATAGCTAAGCTGAAATTTTGACAATCACTGGCAAAGAGGTTATTGAAAAACTTGTCCCCAGAAATGGACGATATTTAACATTTAAAATGGTGCAAAATATGAAATGTTGACAAGATTCTCAATGAAATATTGTAGCTAATTCACAAAAGAGGGATTATCCCTCTCCATCTTTTAAATCTACTCATTTATTTTTCTCCAATCCTCGATGGGGGGTGGGGGGATCAGAGAAGAGATCCTTCTTGGTTGACAGCTGTGACCTAACAAGGCCCCAGCTATGCACAATCTCAAATGATTAGACTGAGGGGAGATTTATTACAGGATGTTAGGACTTCAAAGGCGCATGGACAAACTGAATATGTAAGAACATGAAAACAGAATATAAAGTGCAAAGTTACCCACTGCAGTGCATGAACTTTCAGAGAGACTTGCAAAGCTTACATTCAAAGGGGCCCAGATGTGCTTGTATACAGGTTAATGAAAGACCATGCAAAAGCAATTTGGAAGGCGAATACATATTACCCTTTATTATGAGAGGATTTGTATACTGCATTGTAAAGAACCTTAGCAAAATCACACCTGGAATACTGGAAAGAAATTTGTTCTTGCCAAAGGACTGCGGTGAATATTCAGTAGTTTGGTTTCAGAGCATGTTTGCCATAGTTTTAGAGCTCTTTCAACAATTCCTCCAGGGCTTTACAGACTGGATGCAGTAAGGGTATTTCCACTGGCCGAGGAGTACAAAACTCAGAATAAGGGAGAGGCCATTTAGGATCAAAATTTGAAATCCCTCAACTTAAAAGGGCAGCAAGTCTTTAGATTTTTATACCCTGGAAGACTGTGGAGCCTCAGTTAGTAGCCTCATTCCCAAAACAGATCCAAAGATTGCTGGATATCAAGGGAATCGATGGGTATGAAGAATATGCTGGAAAAGGCACGGAGTGAGGTTAAATGAATGGCAGAGCAGGCATGGAGAGACAGGTCTGTCTACTATTTATATATTAACCTTCTTCTGGAAAGTCAAAGATGAATCAGGGACAATCAACATAGATTTGTTGTGAGAAGGTCACTTTTGACAAGCTCAACCTACATTTCTTAAGCAGGTTACAGCAATTGATGAAGGCAGTACAATTGTGCAATCTACATGGACTTTAACAAGCATTCTGATGAAACGGTGAGGAGGATTGCAATGGGAGAGAGTGACAAATTGGATTTGAAATCTGTTCAGTGACAGAAAACAAAGGGTAATTAATAACTAATATGCTTCCTTGTGACTAGACCACCATTACCAGTGGAGCTCCAGTGGTCAATACTTAATTCCTTGCTTCCTGTGACATTAACTATTTGCAATTAAATATAGGATACAGGCTCAATTGCAATGTTTAAGAGAAGTTTGGAAAAGCAAATAGGTAAGAGGGGCATGGAAGTTATGGTCTGGGTGCAGGTAGATGGGACAAAGCAGTAAAATGGGTTAGCACAGACTAGACAAGCCAAATGGCCTAAAGAAGATTGGCTGACTGGCAGGAGACAAAGACTGGGAATAAAGAGGATTTATTCTGGTTGGCTGTCAGAAGCTAATATTTCTATATAAACCGAAACCTACCCCACCCAGCAGTAATTATTCCAAAATTTACTTTTTCCATGGAAATAATTCAAAAAATGTGCAACTCAGGTGGTGAATGATTGGGTTGAGCTGTTCTCCGATGAGGGCAATTTAGAGAAGTTATTTTCTCCATGTATGCCTACCCCAAAGTCTCAATAAAACTCAAATGCCCAAGCAACCAATCAGCCTGTTCCATCATGGGTACAGCTCTTCCCACAAGGACATTTACAGGAAGCAATGTCACAGGAAGACAGCATTCAGAATAGGAATCAGGTTCATTATCATTGAAATCCATTATAAAATTTGTTGATTTGTGGCAGCAATATAGTGCAAGAAATCTGGCGAAAGAGGGGAAGAAGTTGTTCTGAAAGCGTGGAGTGTGCGTCTCTAGACTCCCGCACCTCCTCCCTGAAGGTAGTAATGAGAAGGCATATCCTGGAAGGTGTACCACCACCATCCAGACCATGCAATCTTCTCCATGCTGCTATTAGGTAGGAGATGCAAGACAGTCAAAACCCCAGACTTGTCATGTATAGTGAACTCCACAGATTCACTCCCCTCTGGATAAATATATTTCTTCTTTCATCTAAGGACATCGCTTAAAAACAGAGATGAGGTGGAATTTCTTTAGCCAGAGGGTCACGGCTCTATTGAATTCTTTGCCACGGACCACTATGGAGGCCAAGTCATTGAGTATCTTTACTGCAGAGGTTGACGGGTTCTTGATTAGCAAGGGCGCCAAAGGTTACAGGGAGAAGGCAGGAGAACACGGTTGAGAGGGATAATAGATCAGCCATGATGGAATGGTGGAGCAGACTTGATGGGCCAAATGGCTTAATTCTGCTCCTATGTGTAAACAAAGAATTAAATGTTGTACATTCCCGTCCCTCCAAGCTGTACGTACACTTCCAGGTAGGCATACATTCGATTCCGGGGAGACAAAGTGAATCAATTGTGCATGACACTTCTATGCTGACTGCAGATGGGCCTTTCCAACATGCAATAACCAATACAAGGGATAGTACCTTCAAAGATATGTACACTGAACTGTCATGTTAACTTAGCCTGTCAGCTTGGATTTTCCCCAAATATCTGAACTGTCAATTCTGCAAGTCACACTACATCAATTTCACTTCAGGTGCATTTGAATGTTTAGAAACTCAAATTATGAAATACAAAAATCAACTGCTCAGATGCAGTTATTTGAACTTCAACAGAATATTCCCTCCTTATATGCCAAGATCATCCAGCTTCGTCAATTGCTTTCAGCAAAACGGTCATGTGAAACGGGATTTAAAATATCACAGTGACATTAACCCACTAACACCCCATCCGACAACGCAGGAAGCCAATGAACTGCCTTCTCCAGAGGGCGGGCGGGCAGAACATTTCCAGAAGCTTCAGTCGCAGCCACAGTGGTCACTTCATGTGGTAGGAGCCATTCACGCCCGACAAGCCAACGATCAGCCCCGCGCAGGCAGGCGGACGCCGCACCTACTCCCAGCTCCAGGCTGCGGCCTCCACCCTCCCCACCCGGCCGGTGACGTCAGCAGCTCGGGCCTGTCGACCGGCAGCACGTCCGCCCCGTCTCTATGGCAACGTCTCCCCCCCCCAACCCGTCTGTCGCCGGGACACTGCGCTCAACTTTTCACCGGGAAGCCTCGGCCTCACCGTGTCCCCACACTGCTGGCCTGCGCCCCGGCCCCGGCCCACCCTTACTCCCCCCCCCCCCCCCCGGTCCACTGCCCCTCCGCGACCTGCCCCCCCAGCCCATCCTCACCCCTCCCCCCGACATGTCCCTCCCCGGGTCCACTCTCATTACCCCCCCTTGACCCACCACCCCCCCGGCCCACCCTCACACTGCCCCCCCGTCCACTCATTCCCCCCTCCAGTCCACCCTCACCCCCCCCGGCCCATCCTCACACTGCCCCCCCGTCCACTCATTCCCCCCCCCGGCCCACCCTCACACTGCCCCCCCGTCCACTCATTCCCCCCCAGCCCATCCTCCCCCACCGGCCCACCCTGACACTGCCCCCCCGTCCACTCATTCCCCCCCCGGCCCATCCTCACACTGCCCCCCCGTCCACTCATTCCCCCCTCCAGTCCACCCTCACCCCCCCCGGCCCATCCTCACACTGCCCCCCCGTCCACTCATTCCCCCCTCCAGTCCACCCTCACCCCCCCCGGCCCATCCTCACACTGCCCCCCCGTCCACTCATTCCCCCCCCCGGCCCACCCTCACACTGCCCCCCCGTCCACTCATTCCCCCCCAGCCCATCCTCCCCCACCGGCCCACCCTGACACTGCCCCCCCGTCCACTCATTCCCCCCCCGGCCCATCCTCACACTGCCCCCCCGTCCACTCATTCCCCCCCCCCGGCCCATCCTCACACTGCCCCCCCGTCCACTCATTCCCCCCCCCGGCCCACCCTCACACTGCCCCCCCGTCCACTCATTCCCCCCCAGCCCATCCTCCCCCACCGGCCCACCCTGACACTGCCCCCCCGTCCACTCATTCCCCCCCCCCGGCCCATCCTCACACTGCCCCCCCGTCCACTCATTCCCCCCCCCGGCCCACCCTCACACTGCCCCCCCCGTCCACTCATTCCCCCCCAGCCCATCCTCCCCCACCGGCCCACCCTGACACTGCCCCCCCGTCCACTCATTCCCCCCCCCCGGCCCATCCTCACACTGCCCCCCCGTCCACTCATTCCCCCCCCCGGCCCATCCTCACACTGCCCCCCCGTCCACTCATTCCCCCCCCCCCGGCCCATCCTCACACTGCCCCCCCGTCCACTCATTCCCCCCCCGGCCCATCCTCACACTGCCCCCCCGTCCACTCATTCCCCCCCCCGGCCCATCCTCACACTGCCCCCCCGTCCACTCATTCCCCCCCAGCCCACCCTCACCCCCACCGGCCCACCCTCACACTGCCCCCCCGTCCACTCATTCCCCCCCCAGCCCATCCTCACACTGCCCCCCCGTCCACTCATTCCCCCCTCCAGCCCATCCTCCCCCACCGGCCCACCCTGACACTGCCCCCCCGTCCACTCATTCCCCCCCACCGGCCCATCCTCACACTGCCCCCCCGTCCACTCATTCCCCCCCCCGGCCCATCCTCACACTGCCCCCCCGTCCACTCATTCCCCCCCCCCGGCCCATCCTCACACTGCCCCCCCGTCCACTCATTCCCCCCCAGCCCACCCTCACCCCCACCGGCCCACCCTCACACTGCCCCCCCGTCCACTCATTCCCCCCCAGCCCACCCTCACCCCCACCGGCCCATCCTCACACTGCCCCCCCGTCCACTCATTCCCCCCCAGCCCATCCTCACACTGCCCCCCCGTCCACTCATTCCCCCCCCCCGGCCCATCCTCACACTGCCCCCCCGTCCACTCATTCCCCCCCAGCCCATCCTCCCCCACCGGCCCACCCTGACACTGCCCCCCCGTCCACTCATTCCCCCCCCCCGGCCCATCCTCACACTGCCCCCCCGTCCACTCATTCCCCCCCCGGCCCATCCTCACACTGCCCCCCCGTCCACTCATTCCCCCCCAGCCCACCCTCACCCCCACCGGCCCACCCTCACACTGCCCCCCCGTCCACTCATTCCCCCCCCGGCCCATCCTCACCCCTCTCCGAGTCCACCCTGACACTGCCCCCCCGTCCACTCATACCCCCCCAGCCCATCCTCACCCCCCCCGTCCACTCATTCCCCCCCCCAGCCCATCCTCACCCCTCCCCGAGTCCTCTCTCACACTGCCCCCCCGTCCACTCATTCCCCCCCCAGCCCATCCTCACACTGCCCCCCCGTCCACTCATTCCCCCCCCCAGCCCATCCTCACCCCTCCCCGAGTCCTCTCTCACACTGCCCCCCCGTCCACTCATTCCCCCCCCAGCCCACCCTCACACTGCCCCCCCGTCCACTCATTCCCCCCCCCAGCCCATCCTCACCCCTCCCCGAGTCCACTCTCACACTGCCCCCCCGTCCACTCATTCCCCCCCAGCCCACCCTCACCCCCACCGGCCCACCCTCACACTGCCCCCCCGTCCACTCATTCCCCCCCCCAGCCCATCCTCACCCCCACCGGCCCATCCTCACACTGCCCCCCCGTCCACTCATTCCCCCCCCAGCCCATCCTCCCCCACCGGCCCACCCTGACACCGCCCCCCCGTCCACTCATTCCCCCCCCAGCCCACCCTCACCCCCACCGGCCCACCCTCACCCCCACCGGCCCACCCTGACACTGCCCCCCCGTCCACTCATTCCCCCCCCCAGCCCATCCTCCCCCACCGGCCCACCCTGACACTGCCCCCCCGTCCACTCATTCCCCCCCCAGCCCATCCTCCCCCACCGGCCCACCCTGACACTGCCCCCCCGTCCACTCATTCCCCCCCCGGCCCACCCTGACACTGCCCCCCCGTCCACTCATTCCCCCCCCAGCCCACCCTCACACTCCTGAACCCCCCCACCCGAACGGCCCGCCCTCCTGCCCCCCCGTCCACTTTCACTCCCGCCCTCGACCTGTCTCTCCAGCCCACCCTCACACTCCTGAAATCCCCTCCCGGCCTACCTAGCCTCACACTCTTCACTCCTGACCCCCCCAGCGCATCGTCACACCCATCGACCTATCCCCGGAACCCCTCTACTCGCCGAGCTGCTACGCCCCCGCTTCCCCTCAGTCATCTCGGTGTGCCCACTAAGCCGGCCCCGCGGAACACCAGGCCGCCCGGCGCCATGTCGACGCCATGAGGCTTCCCTATCGCCTCACTCGCTGAAAGCGGAAGTGGTTTCGCCAGCGGCCGAGAGAAAAAGCCCGGACCCTCTACAACAGGTATTTAGTTTAATGGGAGGCCCGGTTTCCCGGCCGCCGTACCTTGGTGATTCGCCTGGGAAGCATGCCCGCCATTCTGGTCGATGTCTGCCCACTCTCCGGCCTTCCTTTCTCTCCCCACCGAACTGCGAGGGAAGCAGAGTCGCTCGCTTCTCTCCGCACCCTTCCCCCACTTCCGCATGCGCCGAGCGCGCGCGGGCTCCCGGGATCTGGAGTCCTTACGGCGCGGGAACTACAATACCCGAGATGCCATCCGCCTCCTCGACTCACTCAATCACAAGTACAGAAACTCAGGCAGAAGGCTTGAGAAATTCGCCAGGCCAGTAGCATCTATAGACAAAAGTACAGTCAATGTTTCAGGCCGAAACCCTTCGGCAGGACAGGTCCTTCAATCACCCAGGCCTCTGATCTCGGAATATGTGCTGGGAAATGAAACTCAGTGTACATTCCGCAAAATGGAAAGCAAAAGTACTGAGGGTCGAGGTTTTGCAATGAAAATAACGAAGTGTTGACGGTGTACACGAAGAGTTGGGCAGATGTTAGAAATCTCAAATGGAAAATGATTGTCAGATTGGTCAGGTAACGTGGACAAACAAACTTAATGCTTTAGGGAAACAACAGGAATTCTGTAGATGCTGGAAATTCAAGCAACACACTTCAAAGTTGCTGGTGAACGCAGCAGGCCAGGCAGCATCTCTAGGAAGAGGTGCAGTCGACGTTTCAGGCTGAGACCCTTCGTCCTGACCTGAAGGGTCTCGGCCTGAAACGTCGACTGTACCTCTTCCTAGAGATGCTGCCTGGCCTGCTGCGTTCACCAGCTACTTTGATGTGTGTTGCTTAATGCTTTAGGGATTGACAATCAGAAATATTGTAGATACTGAAAATTGAAATAAAAATAGAAAATGCTGGAAACACTGGGCAGTTCAACCAGCACGTCCCTCTTTCATAAGACCGTAGTATAGGGCAGAATTAGGCCATTCGTCCCACCCAGTCTGCTCTACCATTTCATCATGGCAGCCTCAATCTCCTGCCTTCTCCCCATATCCCTTGATGCCCTGACCAATCAAAAATCTATCAGCCTCTGTCTTAAATATGCATAAAGCCTTGGCCTCTACAGATTCACCACTCTCTGGCTGAAGCACCTTCAATTACTCCAAAAGACTGAGGTTTGGTAAAATACTGAAAGGCTTTTATTTGCTGTACAATACGACCTCCACAGTGAGTGTCTGCCCCCGGACTGAGGGGGAGGGGCAAGGCAAACACCTTTATACAGGACTCTGTGGGAGGAGCCACAGGGGCAGTCAGCAGAGGGGCGTGTCCAGACAGGTAACCCAGTTACAACATATATACATGGTTTACCACATTCACCCCTCCTTTTTTTAAAAAGAGTCCCGCGGGGTGAAGTGACTGACAATATTTACAAGAAGTATATTTACAGGTCAAGTCTATCAGGCGGTCGAGTCCGTCGCTGTGATCTACGTAGCACCGGCGGTGTTTGCATCGGCGACGGTGGTTGTGCTGGCTCCGGCCTGACTTCAGGTGCCAGCACGTTAGGCATCGGTAATCCCTCGTGTGTGTGCGTCGTGCCCGGTATGGGAGTGTCGTGTAGTGTCTGGATAGGGTTTGGGGTGCACAGTGTCTCGTAGGTACATACATTGGTGGGTACGGGGTCAATAGTCACCATGGAGTGTTCAGGGTAGGGCCTGGAGTTCCTGCGGGCGCCAGGTCGCAGATGGAGACCGTGTCCTCCCACCCATCAGGTAAAATCACATAGGCATACTGGGGGTTCGCATGAAGTAAGTGAACCCTCTCGACTATCAGGGAGTATTTATTGCTCCTCGCATGTTTCTGGAGCAGCACTGGCCCCGGGAACGTCGGCCAAGTTGGTAGGGTGGTTCCAGTGGTCGATTTTCTGGGAAAAGAAAAGAGCCGCTCATGAGGGGTGGCATTGGTGGCCGTGCATAACAGGGAGCGGATGGAGTGGAGTGCCTCGGGAAGGACCTCCTGCCAGCGGGAGACCGGCTGTCCCTTTGACCTGAGGGCTAAGAGTGTGGCTTTCCACACTGTGCCATTCTCCTTCTCTACCTGTCCATTCCCCCGGGGATTATAGCTCGTGGTCCTACTGGTTGCAATTCCCCTAGCCAGCAGGTATTGGCGCAGCTCGTCACTCATAAACGAGGACCCTCTGTCACTGTGGATATAGCATGGGCATCCGAACAGAGTGAAGAGCTTGCGCAGGGCTTTTATAACTGACGCGGTAGTGGTATTGGGGCAGGGGATGGCGAAGGGGAAGCGCGAGTACTCGTCAATTACGTTAAGAAAGCACACATTGCGGTCGGTGGAGGGAAGGGGGCCCTTAAAGTCAACACTCAGTTGCTCAAAGGGGCGGGTGGCCTTGATGAGTGGTGCCTTTTCGGGTCGGTAGAAGTGCGGTTTGCACTCTGCGCAGACTTGGCAGTCCCTGGTCATCATCCTGATCTCCTCAAGGGAGTAAGGCAGGTTCCGGGCTTTCACGAAGTGGAAAAGCCGGGTGGCAAAGGTCTACACGTAGGGCGTATAGCCGGTCGATCTGCGCGCTGGCGCATGTTCCCTGGGATAGGGCATCGGAGGGCTCGTTGAGCTTCCCAGGCCTGTACATGATGTCATAGTTGTAGGTGGAGAGTTCGATTCTCCACCTCAGAATTTTATCATTTTTGATTTTGCTCCGCTGCTGATTATTAAACATGAACGCGACTGAGCGCTGGTCAGTTAGCAGGGTGAACCTTTTGCTGGCAAGATAGTGCCTCCAGTGCCTTATAGCTTCCACTATGGCCTGGGCCTCTTTCTCTACCGCAGAGTGCCGAATTTCAGGGCCTTGAAGGGTACGGGAGAAGAACGCCACTGGTCTTCCTGCCTGGTTGAGGGTAGCAGCCAGCGCAAAGTCGGAGGCGTCACTCTCTACTTGGAAGGGAATGGCCTCATCCACCGCATGCATTGCTGCTTTGGCAATGTCCCCTTTTATGCGGTTGAAGGCTGCGTAGGCCTTGGCGGAGAGGGGGAATGTGGTGGACTTGACCAGGGGGCGGGCCTTGTCTGCATAGTTAGAGACCCATTGGGCGTAATATGAAAAGAAGCCCAGGCACCTTTTGAGGGCTCTGAGGGTATTGGGAAAAGGGAGTTCCAACAAGGGGCGCATACGGTCGGGGTCAGGGCCAATGACTCCATTCTCCATGACACACCCAAGGATAGCAAGTCGGGTGGTCCCAAATACACACTTGTCCTTGTTATAGGTGAGGTTGAAAGATTTGGCCGCTTGAAGAAATTCTTAGAGGTTGTTGTCATGATCCTGCTGGTCGTGACCGCAGATGGTGATGTTATCCAGATATGGGAACATGGCCTTCAGTCAGCACTGGTCCACCATCCGGTCCATTTCCCTCTGGAAGACAGATACACCATTCGTGACACCAAAGGGGACGCACAGGAATTGATAATGCCTGCCGTCCGCCTCGAAGGCAGTGTAAGGGCGGTCCTCCCGGCGGATGGGGAGCTGATGGTAAGCAGATTTTAGGTCTATGGTCGAGTACACCTTGTACTGTGCTATCTGATTGACCATATCCACGATGCGGGGTAGAGGGTACGCATCGAGCTGCGTGAACCTATTGATGGTCTGGCTGTAGTCCATCACCATCCTATTCTTCTCCCCGTTCCGAACAACCACCACCTGCACCCTCCAAGGACTTGTGCTTGCCTCAATGACCCCCTCCCTGAGCAGCCGCTGCACCTCCGACTTAATGAAAGCTCTGTCCCCCGCGCTGTACCTCTTGCTTTTAGTTGCCACAGGTTTACAGTCGGAGGTCAGGTTGGCGAACAGTGGTGGGGGAGGGATCCTGAGGGTGGAGAGGCTGCAAGTGGTGTCGGTAGTGTGGCAGTTGGCATGATGTTGGGTGGGATGCGCGGGTCGGTGTGTGTGTGTGTGTGGTCAGTAGCGGGGTACGTGACATATCTCTGCAAAACAGGGGATTTATGACAGTAATTGGCAGGAGGGGCCCATCATACTCCATTGTCACGCTTTTCAGGTGGCTCTGGAAGTCCAACCCCAACAGCACAGGGGCACACAGTTGAGGCAAGACCAGTAACGTAAAGTCCCGATATTCTGTGCCCTGCACCACTAGTGTCGCTACACAACCCCCCCGGATGTCTGTTGTATGCGACCTGGAGGCCATGGTGACCCTCCGACTTACTGGCCGTATGATGAGTCCACAATGCTGCACCGTGGCCGGGTGGATAAAACTCTCCGTGCTGCCTGTGTCAAACAGGCAGCTTGTCCTGTGCCCCTCCACCAGGATGTCCATCATTGACCTTGCGAGCTGGTGGGGAGCGCTTTGGTCGAGGGTCACAGAAGCCAGGGTGGGGTCGCTGTCTTGATCTGGCGTGGTGGGGTGCCCCGTGAGCACCCGTTGGTCGTAGACGGTGGGAGGTGGCGCCGACCAAGATGGCCGCCCCCATGTCTCGCACGTGGTGGCGGCGTGCAGGGAAGATGGCCGCCCCATGTCTCGCACGTGGTGGCAGTGTGCAGGGAAGATGGCGACTCCCATGTCTCGCACGCGGCGCTACTCGATCCCGCTCGCGGTTTTGACTTACAGACCTTGGCGAAGTGGCCCTTCTTTCCGCAGCTGGAACAGGTAGCTTGTCGGGCCGCGCAGCGTTTCCAGGGGTGCTTCTCCAGTCCGCAGAAGTAGCACTTTGCGGACTCACGACTGGCTATAGCCGAGGTCGATTCGCCGGCAGGTTGTGGGGTCTGCGGCACCCACGAGGCCATCGGGGGATCACATGCCTGGAGAGCCTCGGAGTTATGCAGAGCGACCTCCAACGTATCAGCCAGCTCGATCACCGAACTTAGGGTAAGATCAGCTTTTTCCAGCAGCCACTGGCGACGTACGCTGACCTGGTCCCCGTGACGAAGGCGTCTCTCACTAGGAGTTCTGCATGCTGCACCGCTGTCAGCTCCTGGCAATTGCAGGCTCGCACGAGTGTCTGTAGGGCCCGGACAAACTCAGCACTCGATTCCCTGGACCGTTGTTGCCGTGTCGCTAAGCGATGCCGAGCATAGACGTTGTTTATCGGCCGCAGGTATTGTCTTTTGAGTGCGTTCATCGCGCCGTCGTAGTTCGGCTGGTCTCTGATCAGCGAATAAACCCGTGGACTGACCCTGGAGAGTAGAACTCTGCGCCTCGCTACGGGGTCGGTCGCTTTAATCTCCTCTAGATACTCCTCGAAGCAGGCCAGCCAGAGTTCGAAAGCGTTTCCAGCGTCAGGCATTTGCGGATCGAGGTCTAATTTTTCTGGTCTCAGGGCCTGTTCCATGTTTTAAAACGTACAGCGAATAAAATTGAAGCATCTTCAATTACTCTAAAAGACTGAGGTTGGGTAAAATACTGAAAGGCTTTTATTCGCTGTACAATATGACCTCCACAGTGAGTGTCTGCCCCCGGACTGAGGGGGAGGGGCAAGGCGAACACCTTTATACAGGACTCAATGGGAGGAACCACAGGGGCAGTCAGCAGAGGGGTGTGTCCAGACAGGCAACCAAGTTACAACATATATACATGGTTTACCACACTGGCTAAAGAAATTCTTCCTCTTCTCTGCTCCAGAAGGACTCTCCTCTATTCTGAGGCTGTGTCCTCTGGTCTTAAATTCTCCCAACACAGGAAACATTCTCTCCACATCTACTCTATCAAGGCCTTTCAACATTCTATAGGTTTCAATGAGGTCACCCCTCATTGTTTTGAATTCCAGTGAATACAGGCCCAGACCCATCAAATGCTCTTCATATGACAAGCCATTCAATCTGGAATCATTCTTGTGAACCTTCTTTGAACTCTCCAGTTTCAGCTCATCCTTTCTAAGATGGGTCCAAAACTGCTCACAATACTCCAAGTGAAGCCTCAGCAATGCTTTATGAAGTCTCAACATTACATCCTTGCTTTTACAGTGTCTGTAAAAAGTATTTATCCTGCACCCCCCCCCCCACCACAGAAGTTTTCATGTTCACTGTGACAGTGAATCACAGTGTATTTAATTTGGCTTTTTTTTACATTGATCAACAGAAAAAAAGACTCTATCATGTCAAAGTGAAAACAGATCTCCACAAAGTGATCTAAGTTAATTTCAAATATAAAACACAAATGAATTGATTGCATAAGTATTCACCCTCTTCAAGTCAATATTTAGTAGATGCACCTTTGGCAGCAATTACAGCCTTGAGCCTGTGGGGATAGGTCTCAATCAGCTTTGCACATCTGGGCACTGCAATTTTTCCATAATCGTCTTTACAAAACTGCTCGAGCTCTGTCAGATTGCATGGGGATCCTGAGTGAACAGCCCTTTTCAAGTCCAGCTGCAAATTCTCAATTGGATTGAGGTCTGGACTCTGACTTGGCCACTCCTAGATATTAACTTTGTTGTTTTTAAGCCATTCCTGTGTAGCTTTGGCTTTATGCTTGGGGTCATTGTCTTGTTGGAAAATAAACCTTCTCCCAAGTTGCAGTTCTCTTACAGATTGCATCAGGGTTTCCTTCAGGATTTCCCTGTATTTTGCTGGATTCATTTTACCCTCTACCCTCACCCTTCCATGGCCTGCTGCAGTGAAGCATCGCCACAGCATGATACAGCTTCACAGTAGGGATGGTGTGTTTTTAATGAAGTGCAGTGTTTGGCTTACGCCAAACATAGCATTTAGCCTGATGGCCAGAAAGCTCAGTTCTGGTTTCATCAGACCATAGAACCTTCTTCCAGCTGACTTCAGAGCCTCCACATGCCTTCTGGCAAACTCTAGCTTTCATGTGAGTCTTTTTCAACAGAGTTTTTCTCTCTGACACTCTCCCATAAAGCTGCGACTGTTGAAGCACCCGGGCAACAGTTATTGTATGAGCAGTCTCCCCTATCTCTGCCACAGAAACTTGTAACTCCTCCAGAGTCATCATGAGTCTCCTGGTGGCCTCCCTCACTAGTCCCCTTCTTGCATGGTCACTCAGTTTTTGAGGGCAGCCTGCTCCAGGCAGATTTACAGCTGAGCCATATTCTTTCCATTTCTTGATGATTGACTTAACTGTACTCCAAGAGGTATTCAATGACTTGGAAATTATCTTGTATCCATCTCCTGACTTGTGCTTTTCAATAATCTTTTTGTGGAGGTGCTGGGAGCATTGTTTTGTTTTCATGGTGTAGTTTTTGCCAGGATATTGACTCACCAGCTTGGACCTTCCAGATACAGATCTGCTTCTTTCACCATAATCAATTGAAACACCTTGACTGCACACAGTGATCTCCATTTAACTAATTATGTGGCTTCTCAAAACAAATGACTGCACCAGTGATGATTTGGCGTGTCATATTAAAGGGGGGGGGGAGGTGAATACTTATGCAATCAATTATATTGTGATTTATATTGTAATTAATTTATATCACTTTTGTAGAGATCTGTTTTCACTTTGACACGAAAGAGTCTTTTTCTGTTGATTAGTGTCAAAAATGCCAAATTAAATCCACTGTGATTCAATGTTGTAAAATAATAAAACATGAAAACTTCCAAGGGGGTGAATACATTCTATAGGCTCTGTATATTCTAGTCCCCTTGAAATGAAGGCTAACATTGCATTTGCCTTCCTTACTACAGACTCAACCTGTAAATTAACCTCTAGGGAATCCTGCACAAGGTATCCCAAGTCCCTTTGTACAGTGTTTTGTATTTTCTCACCATTTAGAAAATAGCCAACCCTTTAATTTCTTCTACCAAAGTGCATGGCCATCACTTCCCGACACCGTACTCCATCTGCCATTTCTTTGCCCATTCTCCTAACCTGCCTGTCCTTCTGTAGCCTCTCTACTTCCTCAGAACTACCTGCCCCTCCACCTAGCTTCAAATCATCTCCAAACTTTGCAACAAAGCCATCAATTCCATCATTCAAATCATTGACATACAACTTAAAAAGAACCGGTCCCAACACAGACCCTTGTGGAACACTTCTAGTCACTGGCAGCCAACCAGAAAAGGCTCCCTTTATTCCCAGTCTTTGCCTCCTGCCAATCAGCCACTGCTTTATCCATGCTAGAATCCTTGTAATATCATCGGCTTGTAGCTTGTAAGCAGCCTCATGTGTGGCACCTTGTCAGAGGCTTCTGAAAATCCAAGTACACAACATCAACCGATTCTCCTTTGTCTGTCCTGCCTGTTATTTCTTCAAAGAATTCCAACAGATTTGTCAGCAAGATTTTCCCTTGAGGAAACCATGCTGACTACAGTTTATTTTGCCTCCAAGTACCCTGAGACCTCATCCTCAATAATCAACTCCAACATCTTCCCAACCACTGAGGTCAGACTAACTGGCCTATAGTTTCCTTTCTTCTGCCTCTCTCCCTTCTTGAAGAGTGGAATGACATTTGCAATTTTCCAGTCTTCCAGAACCATTCCAGAATCTAGCAATTCTTGAAAAATCATTATTAATGCCTCCAAAATCTCTTTAGCCACCTCTTTCAGAACCTTGGGGTGTACATCATCTGGTCCAGGTGATTTATCTACCTTCAGACCTTTCAGTTTTCCAAGAACTTTCTCTCTAGTATTAGTAACTTCGCATACTTCATGACTCCTGACACTTGGAACTGCCACCATACTGCTATAGTGTCTTCCACAGTGATGACTGATGCAAAATACTTCTTCCGTGCACCCCCCATTACTGCCTCTCCAGCATCATTTTCCAGTTTTCCAATATCCAATCTTGCCTCTCTTTTACACTTTATGTATCAGAAGAAACTTTTGCTATCCTCTTTAATATCACTGGCTAGCTTACTTTCATATTCCATCTTTACCTTCTTAATGACTTTTTTAGTTACCTTCTATTGGTTTTTAAAAGCTTCCCAGTTGTCTAACTTCACACTAATCTTTGCTGTATTATATGCCCTCTCTCTGGCTTTTATGTCGGCTTTGACTTTTCTTGTTAGCCATCTTGTGTCACCTTGCCTTTAGAATACTTCTTCCTCTTTGGGATGTAAATATTCTATGCCATCTGAATTGCTTCCAGAAATTGCTGCTCTGCCAGTGTTCTTTTCCAATCAATTCTGGCCAACTCCTCTCTCTCGCTTCTGTAATTCCTTTTAATCCACTATAATACTGATACATCTGACTTTCGCTTCTTCTCAAATTTCAGGGTGAATTCGATCATTTTATAATCACTTTCCCCTCAGAGTTCTTTTACCTTAAGCTTTCTAGTTCATTGCACAACACCCATTCCAGAATAGCTGATCCCCTAGAGGGCTCATCCATGAGCTGTTCTAAAAGGCCATCTCATAGGCACACTAGAAATGTTTCCCTCCTGGAATCCAGCACTAATCTGATTCACCCAATCTACCTGCATATTGAAGTTCTCCATAACTATATTGCACACTTGGCGTGCGTTTTCTATCTCCCGTTATAATTTGTAGACCACATCCTTACTACTGTTTGGGGGTCTGTATACAACTCCCATCAGGGTCCTTTAACTCTTGCAGTTCCTTAGCTCTATCCACAATGATTCAACACCTTCCGACCATATCTCATCTCTTTCTAATGATTTGATTTCATTTTTTACCGACAGAGCAATGTTGCCCCTTCTGCCTTCCTGCCTGTCCTTTCGATACAGTGTGTATCCTTGGACATTAAGCTCCCAGCTATAATTTTCTTTCAGCCATGATTCAGTGATGCCTACAACATCATACATGCCAATCTGTAACTGTGCCTCAAGTTCATCGACCTTATTCCGTACACTGTGTGCATTCAAATACAACAAGTTCAGTCTCGTATTCACCCTCTGCGATTTTGTCTGCCTTTTACATTGCAACTTATCCTGTTGACTGCAATTTTGCCCTGTCAGCAGCCTCCCCTCATTACACATTGTCTGTTTATAAACCAGCTACCTCATCTTCAGCACTATCATCCGCCTTTCCAACGATATTTCTTGCATTGAAATGTAGGCAGCTCAGGACACTAGTTGCACCATGCGCAATCTTTTTGATTCCTAACTTTGTATGCCGTCTTACCGACATCTGTCTCCACAACCTCTGTACTAATTTTTGTGGAAATCTAGTTCCCAGCACCCTGCAACTTTAATTTAAACCCCACCGTTCAGCATTAACAAACCTTCCTGCTAGGATATTAGTCCCCCTCCAGTTCATGTGCAAACCATCCCTTCTGTATAGATCCCACCTTCCCTTGAAGAGAGCCCAATGATCCAAAAATCTTATGCTCTCCCTCCTGCACCAACTGCTTAGCCACATGTTAAACTGTATGATCTTCCTAGTTCAGGTCTCACTAGCGCGTGGCACAGGTAGCAATTCTGAGATCACAACCCTGGAGCTCCTGCCCTTTACCTAACTCCCCAAACTCCCTATGCAGAACCTTGTCTCTAATCCTACTCATGCCATTGGTACCTGCATGGACCACATCCTCTGGCTGTTCACCCTCCTACTTAAGGATGCCAAGGACTCGATCTGAGATATCCTGGACCCTCGCACCTGGGAGGCAACATACCATCCAGGAATCCCATTCTTGCCCACAGAACCTCCTGTCCATTCCCTAACTAACAAATTCCCTATCACCATAGCGTGCCTCTTCTCCCCCCTTTCCCTTCTAAGACTCAGTGCCAGAGACCCGACTATTGTGATTTTCCTCTGTTAGGTCATTCCCACACCATCCCAACAGTATTCAAAGTGATATACCTGTTATTGAAGGGGATGGTCAAAGGGTGCTCTACACTGGCTCCTTAACCCCTTTCTCCTTCCTGACGTTCACCCAGTTTTCTCTGTCCTGCACCTTGGCTGTAACCACATCTCACCCTCTCAGCTTCCAAAATGATCCGGGTTCATCCAGTTCCAGCTCGCTCTCCTCAATGGGAATTGTTAGAAGCTGCAGCTGGATGCACTTCTGACAGTTGTCGTCGTCAGGGTTACTGGAGGACTCTCTGCCTTATCACATTCTGCAAGAGCAGCATTCAGCTATCCCGCCCGGCATCTCTATTGTCCTAGCTGAGCAAATGTAAAGGCAGGTGCCCTTGACCATGAGCTTTCCTTTCCTTTGCTTTGCTTTCTCTGACTGAAGCTTCGAAGAGTTAAAGCCTCAAGATCACCACCCTGACTCTGTCCACTCCGGTAACAGCCTCTGCCTTCCTTTAAGTTGCTCTTGCTAATCAATGCCAAGCGGCAATTGGATGCTGCTCAAAGCTCTTTTTCACCGTAACGACCCACTCTGCTGGCAGAGGACCTGATTGAAGTACCCTCCTCTCAAAGCTTACGATGTCCGCATTGGCCGCTGGTCAAAGCTCTTTCCTTAATATTTTTCCTTAACCATGGCTTCTCTTCAACGGAAGTGTACAAACCCCTCAATGCCATGGCCCCCACCCTTTACACAGTCCTGTCCCACCTGGACAACGGTGTCTCCTAAGTTAGAGTGCTGATCAGTGACATCAGTTCTGCTTTCAATACAATCATTCCCCAGAAGCTGGTGGGAAAGCTGTCCATGTTGGGTCACAACACCTCCCTCTCTAACTGGATCTTGGACTTCCTGATACACAGTCCATATTGACAGCAACATCTCTAGCTCAGCACATTGAGCTCCACTTCCTGCCCAGGGCTGTGTGCTTTGCCCTCTGCTGTTCACACTGCTACTGCACGATTGTATTGCCAGTTCCAGTTCTAACCACACCGTGGCCAGTCATTGCTGATGACACAACAGTGGTTGGCCTCATTGGTAACAATGATGAAACAGCATACAGGGAAGAGCTAGAGTAGCTTGTTGACTGGTGTAAGCAAAATCTGAGTGTCAACGTGAACAAGACTAAAGAGTAGATTGTGGACTTCAGGAAGATACAGGCTGACCACTTCCAACTGTACATCAACTACTACTCTGGAGAGAGCTAGAAGCACTGAATTTCTTGTATTTATTACTGACAATCTCACCTGCTCCCTCAACACCACCTCTTTTGTCAAGAGAGCATATCAGTGCCTCCATTTCCTGAGGAGACTGAGGCATCAAACCACCTCATTCTTACTACATTCTACCAGACCACCACCCAAACCAGTTGCATCACTGGCTGGTATGGGAATTGCAGTGTATCAGATCACAAGATTCTGCAACAGATAGTGAAGACTGCTGAAAACATCATCAGGGTCTCTTTCCCCACCCCCATTCAGGACACACAGCGGTGCCCTAGAATTTTCTCAATTTCTGCACAAATATTGACCTAAAATGTGATCAGAACTTCATGTAAGTCCTAAAATTAGATAAAGATAACCCAATTAAATAAATAGCATTAAAAAACATTGTACATGTTCACTAATTTATTGAGAAAAATTATCCAATATTACATGTATTTGTTGGAAAATCATGTGAACCTTTGCTTTCAGTAACTGGTGTGACCCCCCCCTTGTACATCAATAACTTCAACCAGGTGTTTCCAGTAACTGTTGATCAGCCCTGTATATTGACTTGGAGGAATTACAGGGCATTTTTCCTTACTAAACTGCTTCAACTCTGGGATGTTGGTGGGCTGCCTTGCGTGAATTGCTTGCTTCAGGTCCTTCCACAATATTACTATAGGATTAAGGTCAGGACTTTGACTCGCAATTCCAAAACACAAATTTTCTTCTTTTTAACCCATTCTGTTGTTGATTTACTTTTGCCTTTCGATCATTGTCTTGTTGCATTATCCAGCTTCTATTAAGCTTCAGGTGACGGACTGCTACCCTGACATTCTCCTGTAAAATGTCCTGATACTATTTTGAATTAATTGTTTTCTCAGTGATTGCAAGCTGTCCAGGCCCTGAGGCAGCGAAGCAGCCCCAAACCATGATGCTCCTTCCACCATGCTTCATAGGTGGGATAAGTTTGGTTGTTCATGTGCAGTGTGCATTTCTGCCAAAAAGTTCAACTTTTGTCTTACCTGTCCACGGAACATTGTCCCAGAAGTGTTGTTGAACTTCCAGGTGGTCTTTTTCAAACTTAAGATGTGCAGCAATGCGTTTTTCAGAGAGCAGTGGTTTCCTCTGTGGTGTCCTTCCAAGAACACCTTTCTTGTTCTTGTTTTTTTTCTTATAGTGGACACATGAACAGAGACTTTAGCAAGTTCTAGAGATTTCTGCAAGTCTTTTGCTGTTACCCTTGGGTTCTTTTTCACCTCCTTCAGCATTCATTGCACATTGTGCTCTTGGTGTGATCTTTGCAGGACGCCCACTCTTAGTGAGAGTAGCAACAGTACTGAGTTTCCTCCGTTTGTAGACAATTTCTCTTACTGTGGACTGATGAACACACAGGCCCTTAGAAATGCTTTTATAACATTTTCGAGCTTCATGTATCTCTACAATTCTTCTAAGGTCCTCTGAAAGTTGTTTTGATCAAGGCATGGTGCACATAAACGGATCTTTCTTGAGAAGAGCAGACTCTGTCAGTAACTTGACTTATGTGTCTTTTTTATAGGGCAGGGCACCTCTACAACTCACGCCTCCAATCTCATCTCATTGATTGGAACACCTGACTCCAAATAGCTTTTGTACAAGGCATTACCCCAGAGGTTCACATACTCTTTCTAACAAATACATGTAATACTAGATCATTTTTCTCAACAAATAAATGAACAAGTATAATGTTTTTTGTGTTAGTTACTTAATTGGGTTCTCTCTATCTAGTTTTAGGACTTGCATGAAGATCTGATCACATTTTAGGTCATACTTATGCACAAATAGAGAAAATTCTACAAGATTCACAAACTTTCTAGCACCACTGTATATCAGAAATACTGTATACACAGTGCATCCAGCATTGTCAAAGACCCCTGCCATCCTTCTCACAATCTCTATGACCTCCTGCCATCAGGCAGAAGGTACCAAAGCATAAGAACCAGAAATGCCAGGCTTGGTAACAGCGTCTTTCCGCAGCCTGTTAGACTTCTTAACACCCAGCACGCGCGTACACCCTGTCTGAACGTGCTGCCATTTCCCCAACTCCCCAACTCACCAACTCACACACTGTCATCGTGCACAAGTCAGTTTTCATCTTTTATCGCTGTTTTACATATTTACATCACTGCCAGTAACATTATACTGTCTTATATAAACAAGCACCTGGTACTTCATGTCAGCCTGCCAGGCCATGTGCTGATACTATTGTGACCTTACTGTATGTGTTGGATTGTAATTATGTGGTGTGTGTGACTATATGTACTGTGTTTTTCACCTTGGCCCCAGAGAAATGATGTTTCATTTACCTGTATACATATGTATGGTTCAATAACAATATATTTGAACTTGAACTTGAGAACATTCTCCTAAACGGACCTCCCCCCTATCCTCACTTTCCACTTTACCGGTCTCTGTATGAGTTTATAAAATTACCAGAACCGTAGATAGGGTAGACAATCAGAATCTTCTCCCCTGAGTGGAAATGCCACATACTAGAGGGCATGCATTTAAGCTGAGGGGAGGTAATTATTTTTTACACAGTGGTAGGTGCCTGGAATGGGTTGCCAGGGGTAGTGGTGAAAGAAGCTACAGTAATTATGTTTAAAAGACACATGAATATGCAGGAAGTGGAGGGACATGGATCATAAGAAATAGGAACAGAAATAGGCCATTCAGCCCACCATTCAATCATGGCTGATTTATTATCCCACTTAGCCCCTGCATTCTCCCTATAACCATACGACCATAAGACAAAGGAGCAGAAGTCGGCCATTCGGTCCATCGAGTCTGCTCCGCCTATTTATCATGAGCTGATCGATTCTCCTATTTAGTCCCACTCCCCCACCTTCTTACCATAACCTTTGATGCCCTGACTACTCAGATACCTATCAATCTCTGCCTTAAATACACCCAATGACTTGGCCTCCACTGCCGCCCATGGCAACAAATTCCTTAGATTCACCACCCTCTGACTAAAAAAATTTCTTCGCCTTTGATGCCCTGACTAATCAAGAACCTATAACCTATGCTTTAAATATACTCAATGATATGGCCCTCACAGCTGTCCAAGGCAATGAATTCCAGAGACTCACCACCCTCAGGCTAAAGAAAGTGCTTCTCATCTCTGTTCTGAATGGATGTCCCTCTATTCTGAGACTGTGCCTCTGGCCCTAGACTCACATCCTCTCCACATCCACTCTATCTATGCCTTTCAATATTCAATAGGTTTCAATGAGATTCTCCTGCATTCTTCTAATCTCCAGTAAGAGCGTGCCCAAAGCCATCAAACACTCCCTATATATTAACCCTTTCATTCCTAGAATCGTTCTTGTGAACCTCCTGTGGACTCTCTCCAATGCCTGCACATCCGTTCTTAGATAATGGGTCCAAAACTGCTCACAATACTCCCAAGTGCAATCTGACCAGTGTCTTATTAAGCCTGAGGATCACTTCCTTGCTCTTATATCCTAGGTCTCTCAAAATGAATGCTAACATTGCATTCGCCTTCCCTACCATTGACGCAGCCTGCAAGCTTACCTTTCGAGAATCCTGCACAAGGACTCCCAAGTCCCTTTGTAACTGATTTTTGAATTTTCTCTCCGTTGAGAAAATAGTTTACACTTTTATTTTTCTATGGAAGTGCTTGACCACACACTTCCCTACACTATATTCCATCCACCTTTTCTTTGTGCATTCTTCCAGTCTGTCTAAGCCCTTCTTCAGGCTCCATGCTTCCTCTACCTACCTCTGTATCGTCTGCAAACTTGGCCACAAAGCCATCAATTCCATCATCCAAATCATTGCCATACAACATGAAAAGAAGCGGTTCCAATAATGACACCTACGGAACACCACTAGTCACTGACTGCCAACGAGAGTCGGCCCCCTTTATTCCCACTTGCATCCCGCCAGTCAGCCAACCTCCTACCCTTGCTAACATCTCTCCTGTAATACTATGGGCTCTTATCTTGTTAAGTAGCCTCATGTGCGGCATCATGTATAGGCAGATGTTCAAAGTCAATGTATTATTAAAGTACATATATGTCACCATATGCTACCTTGAGATTCATTTTCTTGCAGGTATTCACATTAACTACAAAGAAGCACAACAGAGTCAATAAAACACTGCACACAACCACGATGGACAATCAACCAACGTACAAAAGACAACAAACTGTGCTGTGAGGGGATCCAGGAGGGCCCCTATTAACTGTTTGAAGAGAGAAAGAGAGAGTTATTTATCACTGATGGTTTGTTTTGAAAAGAGAGAGAGAGACGAAGATTGACGGTTGGACTGTCACATTAGGGCACGGGAGGTAACTTTGGATTTTTACTTTGGAGATAACACTGAGTAGCTCGAAGGTTGCTATGGTGACCAACAGCACATTATTGATGTTACTTTCAAGGACTTGTTGCCTGCTTGCACTCCTTTACAGACGAAGGAGGGAGGGACTCTTTGAATGACAGGTGATGCTCAGCCTGGTGAGATAAATGGGAGGTCAGATGATACAGACCTCAGACACATGATCTAGACACTGAATGAGCATTGTTGTGCCCGCAGAGAAAGTGGGTTTTGGAGGATCGATCAGGTTGTTCGATCCAATCGCTCTTGCAGTGGAAGGAGGAGAAGGGGTTGACTGGTGGGGAGTTGTCCATATGTCCATCCTCGCCTGGGTGATAGCTCCACCACAGAAAACCGGTCCCCCTTGTTAAAGTCACAGTCGGTGACTTTTATAGGATTTCGGAGGACGACGAGAAGATCGACAGCATCACCTCACCTGAAGACTCAAATCTCTCCCCCTCTCTCTCCATCACTATTCAACTAAATACCACGAACTGAACTGAACTTTGCTCAACATCGTAAGACTGTATCTTTTTACCCCTAGACTTAAAGAAGCTTGGTTTTCATACATATATTTCCACACTTACTGATTTACGTAGCTATATATATATATATATAACCATTGTTAACCTGTTTGATTTATCTTCACTTAGTTTACTGTATTGCGTAGTTACTAATAAATATTATTAGTTTATAGCAATACTAGACTCCAAAGTGGTTTCTATTTCTGCTGGTTCTTTATTCCCATCACGGGGTACGTGACAATGCAAATACAAAAAGAGAAAAAAAAAACAATAAATATCGAGAACATTAATTTTAGAGTCTTTGAAACTGGGTCTTTAGGTTGTAGAACCAGTTCAGTATTGGGGTGAATAAAAGTTATCCCTTCTGGTTCAAGAGCTTGATGGTTGAGGGTAAATGACTTCCTGGTGATGTGGGACTTGAAACCCCCATCCCTGCTTCCTCATGGCAGCAGTGAGAAGAGAGCATGGCCTGGGTGGTGGTGGTCCTTGGTGATGGATGCTGCTTTCCTGCCACAGTGCTCCTTGTTATTCTTAATTCTGGGAAAGGCTTTACCCGTGATGGACTACGCTATATCCATTACTTTTTGTATGCTTTTCTGTTCAAGGGCATTGCTGTTTCCATACCAACTCTTGATGCAACCTGTCAGTATACTCTTCATAGTTCTATAGAAGTTTGTCAAAGTCAGATGACATGCTGAATCTTCAAAAACTTCTAAGAAAATAGAGCCACTGCCATGCTTTTTTTTTGTAATGGCATTTACATGCTGGACCTGGGCCAAATTCTCTGAAATGATAACACTGAGGAATTTAAAGTTGCTAACGCTCTTCACCTCTGATCTCCTGATGAGGGCTAACAGTGTCCTCCTCCTAGAGTGAATATGAGCTTTGCTGACATTGAACGAGAAGATATTGTTGTTGTGGCACCATTCAGCCAGACTTTCAATTTGAGATTTAGTTTAATTTCACATCAAGTTTGGTGCAGGTATCATCGCCAGAAGAGTCTGTTCATGTGCTGTACTGTTGTATTCAATAGAGCATAGTGCACAATTTCAACAAGATTCTACCACCAGATACATATTCTCTTTTTCCCTCAGAGGATCCCAGAGGGATTGTTTCCAGTTTGCTCTTCCTTCTCCACTATCCATTCTTCTCTCTTTCCCTAACTGCGTTCAATAATCTATCAACCAATAAGTTTAGTAAATGCCATACTGCCATGACAACCTGGCCACACCCTAATAATGTTCTTTCCCCAGCTATCCCTTTCCTACCGTATCTGTAACTGAAAATCAATATGCTTTCTCAGCCTTCCGGTGTTGATGAATAATGTCCAAATGGAAACCATAACTCGGTCTTTCTCCAATGATGCTGTCTGACTTGCTAAGTAGCTCCAGCAGTTTGTGTTTGTATCTCAGATTTCCTTTTATTTTTGTTTTCCTGCTCATCCCAACACCACCAAGCTCAACTCATCAACAAATCCTTTCATTTACATAACACCTTTTAATATGATGATAAGTTCAATGTCCTTCAAAACACCATCAGTAAGTACAAAATTTGCTCTTGGCTACATAAGACAAGACCAACAGCATTGTCAGAAAAGTAGGTTTTAAAGGAAGAAATGGGTAGAGACGTGGTTAATTGCAGAACATATGACTGTTGCAGCAGAATATGCTGATGTTCAAGAGGCCTAAACTGAGGCTATGCTGATACCTCAGAAGGCTGCAGAATTGGAAAATCTTAAAAGGCAATGCCTGGTGGCCTTTTTTGTACGCTTTGAAATGACACCTGTGTGAATCTCTGCAGTATCTGGCAGCCCTGTGAGCTCTATCTCAGAGGCCAAAGTCAGAACATCTTTCAAGAGGGCAAACTTTCGCAAGGCATCAGGCCCCAATAACATACCCGCTAAGACGGTGAAAACCTGTGCAATGAACTGGCAGGAGAGTTCGAGGATATCTTCAATCCCTCACTGCTGCAGTTGGAGGATCCCATCTGCTTCGATAGGGCGACAATCATACCAGTGCGCAGGAGGAGCAGGATCAGCTGCCTCAATAATTATGACTCTACTGTGATGAAGTGCAGTGCTTTGAGAAGTTGGTCATGGCCAGAATCAACTCCTGCCTGGACTCACTGCTATTTGTCTACCAATGCAATAGGTCTACAGCAGAGGCAATCTAACCAGCTCTCCACGCGGCCTTGGACTACCTGGACACCAGCAATACCTACTTCAGGCTGCTGTTTTTTGATTACATCTTAGCGTACAACACCTTTATACCCTCAGTACTAAACAACAAGCTCCAAAACCTGGGCCTCCGTAGCTCAATCTGCAACTGAATCCTTGGCAGACCACAATCAGTTTGGTTTGAGAAAATGTCTCCTCTTTGCTGACACTCAACACCTCAAGGATGCGTGCTCAGTCCACTTCACCCATGATTTTGTGTCTAGGCACAGCTCAAACACCATCTATAAATTTGCCAATGACACAACCTATTGTCGGCAGGATTTCAGGTGGTAACAGGAGTAAGATAAATAGATAGGTTAGCTAGTTGAGTGGTGTCCCAACAACAATATTGAAGTCAGTAAGGCCAAGGAAATAATGCAATTACAAAGAAGGCAAGCCAGTAGCTATATTTTGTGTTGCTATATTTATGCTCTATTCTTGGTTGGTGCGGCTGTAACGAAACCCAATTTCCCTCGGAATCAATAAGGTATATCTATCTATCTTTCTTCTATCTCATTAGGAGTTTGAAGAGATATGAGGAGATATTCTGTTAGAATTGTTACAGAATTCTAACTGTTTGCATCACTGTCTGGTACGGAGGGGTCCTGCACAGGACTAGGAAAAGCTGCAGGAAGATGTAAACTCAGCCAGCTCCAACATAGACACCAGCCTGCCTAGAATCAAGGGCATCTTCAAAAGGCAATACCTCAAAAAGTTGGCATCCATCATTAAGGATCCTCATCACCTTCTTCTTAATACTACCATCAGAGAGGAAGTGCATGATCCTGAAGACACACTCACACTCAATGTTTCAGGAACAGCTTCTTTCGCTCCACCATCAGATTTCTGAATGGACAATGAATCCACGTACACTACCTCGATACAATAATTTTTTGCTCTTTTTTCATGTTACTTATTTAATTTAATTATATATGGCTTATTGTAATTTATAGCATTTTTATTATGTATTGCTCTGTACTGCTGCCACAAAACAACAAATTTCATGACAAGTGCCAATGATATTAAATCTGATTCTGCCTCAACAAGGCAACATCCATCATATGGACCCTATCACCCAGCATGTGCCCTCTTCTCATTACTATCATCATGCTGAGGACACACATTCAATGTTTTAGGAATATCTTCTTCCCCTCAACGATCTGATTGCTGAACAGTTAATAAACCCACAAACACTTCCTTGGTATTTTGTTCCCTTTTGCACTACTGATTTGTTTTTTTTTTAACTATATATATTTCTTCTTCTGATTTATAGTATATTTTATGTGTTGCACTGTAGTGCTGCTACACAACAACACTTTTCACAACATTTATCAGTGACAATTAACTTGATTCTGAGATTATAGAGAGAAAAAGGATAAAAAATGTAATGGTTTTGATGAAGGATCCCTGACCTGAAATATCAACCCTGTTTCTCTCTCACAGAAGCTGCCTAAGCCACTGAGTGTGTTCAGCATTTTCTGGTTTTATTTCAGGTTTCCAGCACCTGCAGTTTATTTTCACTTGCTGAGAATTTTATACTTGAGTTAATGCTTACCTGGGGGTACACATTGTCAAGCATGGTTATAGTGTGGTAATAGGATTTGGTATGCATTGTGCTGGGGTGATCAATTTTTAACATTGTCAAACAAGACATACAGTTTGAGAAATTGGTCACAGAATCCTATGCATTTTCCAGCATTATGTTATGGATAGAGACATTTTTCCAAAGGGAAATGTGATAATGATCATTTAGAAACATACATCACACTACAGGCCCTTCGGCCCACAAAGCTGTGCCAAACATGTCCTTACTTTAGAAATTACCTCAGGTTACCCATAGCCCTCTATTTTTCTAAGTTCCATGTACCTATCCAGGAGTCTCTTAAAAGACCCTATCGTATCCACCTCCTCCACCATCGCCAGCAGCTCATTCCAGGCACTCACCACTCTCTGTGTAAAAAACTTACCCCGACATCTCCTCTGTACCTACTTCCAAGCACCTTAAAACTGTGCCGTCTCGTGCTAGCCATTTCAGCCCTAGGAAAAGACCTCTGACTGTCCACACAATTTCCAGTCTGTTTTGCTTTACTCTGGAATATCAACTCGTCGTTTGTTGGAGAGGTAAGGACTCATATAAATATACATTTACAACCACAAATCTGTAACTAGTGATGTCAATTTTTTCATGTTTTAATATTCCTCGATGAACTTTGGGTGTTTTATGCCAAACACCGATTGGTCACTTCCACACCATCTAGATTTTCACAAAGATAAACAAAGGATTACAATATTATTTGGTTACTTTTTTATTCTTTGCACGATTTGTTCTTTCTTTTTTTGTACATTGGATGTTTGACTGACTTTGTGGTGTGGGGTTTTTGTGAATTCTATTATGTTTCTTTGTTTTGTGACTGCGAGAAGATGAATTTCAAGGTTATATATGGTATACATGGAAAATAAATGTACTTCGAACTTTAAACTCCTCATCCTTATTCTCTCTATAATCTCTTCCAATTCTGTAATCTTCTGAGGTATCTATACTGTTTTAGTTCTGTCCTCTTGAATATCTGGATATTTGGTTGCTTCACCATTAACCCTCATTGAATCCCACATGGACAATTATTCCTACCTTGACCCCTTGAATAGGCAATATCCTCACAAGCTAAACTTTACAAATGTACTAATCCAAGATATGTCTTCAGTAGGCAACTGTAGGTTTGTCCCTGAGCCTGGACTAAGACAATTAGTAACCTCCTAACCCCAGGATCCTTCCTGAGGTGTGGCTGATCTATGTCATATCCTGTAGTTTGCTGCTTAACATGACAATAGTAAGCTCGCTGAATGGAAAAAAATTGAGAAAGCCCAGTTTCTTCTACTTTTCATTCCAGTCAGATCAGATACAGTTTGGCAAGGATTTCCCTGCATTACTGGGCTCTCCACTGCAAGCTCATAATGAGGTACAGTGGATTGTAAGGCCAAGTCCATCTTATAGTACAGGAGGTCTGTTAATGAGTCCGAATACAGCAGGAGAATCTCTCCTTGCTCTCAAGCTTTGTATAATGGAGAGGAGAGAAGAGAGAATGTCTGGGACGGGCATGGTCTTTGGTTATGTCAGCTACTTTACCAAGACAGCAAGAAGTGTAGACTAAGTCTATAAAGGGGAGGCTGGTTCCTGTGATGTGCTGAGCTGTGTCTATATCTCTCTGCAATTTCTTGCAGTCACGTGTAGAGCATTTACACATCCAGACAGAATGCATTCTATTGTGCATCAATAAAAATTGATAAGTGTTGCCAGGGACATGCAGAATTTATTTCGCCTTCTGAGGATGTAAAGACGAAGAAGGAGTTATGGGGGGTGGGGTCTGGGAAAAGATCTGGATCATCACCAAGGACAGCTGCAAGTGGAGGAATTATATTTGTCCTTCCATCCCTTCCACTTTTTTATACTGACATTGGTGAGGCCTCACAAGGAGTATTTTAATACACACAAAATGTGGAGGAACTCAGCAGGCCAGATAGCACTGATGGAATAGAGTAAACAGTCGACACTTCAGGCTGAGACTGTTCATCAGGACTTGAAAAAAAGAGATTAAAAGTCACAGTTAGCACAGAGGGGGAACGGTGAGAGAGGGTTTCACTGAACTCCTGTCGAAGGGAAAATTTGAACTTCTTCAGGGTAGGCATCCCTGGAAGAGACTTCCCAGTGTAGTAGTTGAATCACAAACAAGAGAAAATCTGCTGATGCTGGAAATCAAAGTAATACACACTCTCTCACGGCTCCCCCTCTGTGCTTAATTCCGAGAAACTTAGTGTCGCATTTATTTTCTATTTATTACTCAGTTTCCAGTACCTGCTTCATTGCTTCTTGCCTTGGCCTTGGCAAGTGACTAGATCACTAGGCCTTTTCAGAGACCAAAAGTCAACTACATTGAGGCCAGACTTTGTCCGTTAAAGTTCAAAGAAAATTTATTATCAAAGTACATATATATACACACAACCCTGGGATTTATTTTCTTGTGGCCATTCACAGTAAATACAAATAAACAAAAAAAAACAATAAATATTGAGAACATGAGATGAAGAGTCCTTGAAAATGAGCATGGATTGTGGGAACAGTTCAGTGTTGAGTTGAGTGAAGTTATCCCCTCTGTTCAAAAGCTTGATTGCTGAGGGGTAATATCTGTTCCCGAACCTGGTGGTGGGGTTCCTGAGGCTCCTGTACCTCCTTCCTGATGGCAGCAGTGAGAAGAGAGCATGGCCTGGATGGTGGAGGTACTTGATGGTGGATGCTGCTTTCCTGCCATAGCACTCCACGTTGATGTGCTCAGTGGTGTGGAGGGCTTTACCCATGATAGACTGGGCTGTATCCGCTGACTTTTGCAGGTTTTCCCATTCAGGGCATTGGCGTTTCCATACCAGACTGTGAAACAACCTGTCACTATACTATCCACCACACATTTACAGAAGTTTGTCAAAGTTTTAGAGAACATGCTGAATCTTCACAAACTTCTAAGAAAGGGTATTTATGAATCAATGTGGTTCATTTGTGATCATGACTAGGTTTTTTCAAATTCCAAATTACTATAAGTAGGCCCAGGTTATGACAGGGCTCTGTTTTTGAGAGCTGTTCATAATCCAAGCTCATTATAAGCAGGAAATAAACAAAAGCAGTGTATGTGAGAGGATTACAGAAACAGCTAACCAAGCAGATGTGTGAATAGTGGCTGGCAGCCCTGACCTCACTGACTCAGTAAGTCTGTATTTAAAAATAATTCAGCTATATTTGTCACACGCACACTGAAACATACAATGAATTGTGTCGTTTGAGTCAAATCAAATCAGCACGGATTGATTTGAGGCAGCCTGCAAGTGTCACCATGGTACCATGTCCACAACTTATTAACCCTAAACCATTAGAGTGTGAGAATAAACCAGAGTACCCAGTCATGGGGAGAATGAAGAAACTCCTGTAGCCCCCCCGGCCACCCTCAGGGTCGCTCGGCTCGCTGTCATCTGGGGAAACAACCCTCAGCCCTGGCAAACTGGGTAATAGTTTGTGTGGATGCTGTGTGATGTACCCCACCCCGCCCAAATAACAGACAATACACCAGATACGATTAAATGATTTACAGTTTATAGATATTACTGGAACTATATAATTAATAGAGAACAAAATATAAAAGGAAAATAAAAGGCGCCACACTTATCAAAGTTCAATCTCTTCGTGCACACAACAGTTGGAGCTCAAGGACCTTCTTCTTCACCCTGCAACCCCCTCGGACCACCTTGACCGGCCACCTGGGACCACCAACGGTGGTCGACCAGACGCTCCACACGAGTCCGTCTCCGTCTCCTCTCCTCTCCAAACGTCCCACTCGGGGTCCGACCCCGTTAGCGGACATCACAGCAGCTGGTCCATCCTCTGTCTCTCTCTCTCCCGCCTTCTGCCTCAAAACCCCGTGCATACAGTATCTTCCAGATACACCAAAGTCATAACAACTATCCCAATTGGTTCATAACATCCTCTTATCACCCCCTAACCCACAACAAGCTGCTAGCGCAAAGCTTTCTCAGCGTTTAACATAACAAAGAAGCCATCTTAAAGTTAACATACAAAAAAAAGCAAGACCCCGTACACTCCTTACAGACAGCATTGGGAATCAGACCCCAGTCGGTGATTACTATAAAGCGATTGCACTAACCACTATGCTATATCGGAATTTAAATTCCACAGTTGCTATATTTTGAACTCAGGTTCCAGGCCTTTGAATTATTTACTCGAGTGCCATCATTCGAGTCGAGCCTGATGTTCTCCTTCGGGGTTGTCTGTTGGTGGCTGTAGAGGCCGATCAGGGATCCACATATTCTGGTGCAGTGTGGACACGAGTAAGTAGTGGCTGTGGTTAATAATTGGGTCTTTTGCTTGTTCAGTCTATTCTTTAGCAGCTGCTGCCTGTTCTCTGGGGCACAGCAGGGTTTGCTCTCATGTAGCACAGCTCCCTCTTGAATAACTTTCCTCCAGGAGTATCTATTGAGTGCAATTCTTCCCAGTTTTAAGATGTAATGTTGAATTTCTTCAGGCTGATTTTAATGTTAACTTTGAAACATTTCCTTTACCCACCTTAACTGTTACACCACCACCATCTCTCAGTGACAAAAGACATAGAAGCAGGAGTGGGCCAGCTAACTCTTAGGCCTTCTCTACCATTCAGTCAGAACATGCTTTATCTCAGTACCACTTTCACGCATAATCAAGGAACAGCAAGCCCCTTATCAAAGGGGGTTGAAATCAAAGCATTCCTCCTGTGTGATAGCAGAGAACACAGTATGTTCATATCAATCATAGAAAGAAGACAAGTACAAAACAACTTGGAAACACACACAGACCAAAAAATGGTATCTGATTAACCACATCATCACTCAATAATGACACATACTTGGCATCAGAATTATCAGGATAATGTGTGACGAAGAATGTAAGGCAGACCACAAATCAGTTAAGTCGAATGTTCAATCTGCATATTCTCCCTGCACAGCACAAGTACTTCAGCTCAGCAGAGCAAGCTTTGAGTAACTGCACATACAGCAGATGACAGGCTTACTTCATGGCCACCACAACTGCAGGCATGCTACAAGACATTCCATCCTTGCATTCTACATCGATACAAAAGGTAGGTTATAAGCTTAAGAGAAAACAGCCAAAATAATTATATGAGTCTGACTAATTCAATTATGTCACTGCCACAGATCATGTAAGTCTAGTTCTGGGCTATTTATAAAGTCATAGAGTAAGTACTACAGCACAGAAACTGGCACTTCAGCCCATCTAGTCAGCCAATGCCACACTATTCTCCTTCGTCCCATCAGCCTGCACCTGGATCACACTGCTCCCATCCATGTACCTTCCAAACTTCTCCTAAATGTTGAAATTTAACCTGGGTCCACCACCTCTGCTGACAAACACGAGAAAATCTGCAGATGCTGGAAATGCAAAGCAACACACACAAAATGCTGGAGGAACTCAGCAGGTCAGGAAGCATCCATGGAAAAGGTAAACAATCTAAGTTTGGGGCCGAGATCCTTCATCAGTCAGGTTTGGCCACGTCGATGATGGTTTTTGAGAGATTTATGATGAAACATATCAACTCCTGTGTGAAAAGCAATTTGGATCCACTCCAATTTGCCTATTGGCATAACAGGTCCACAGCAGATGCCATTTCATTGGTTCTTCACTCAACCCTGGAACATCTGGACAGATGCTCTTTATCAACTAAAGCTTGGCATTTAACACCATCATCCCCTCAAAACTAATCAATAAGCTTCAAGACCTTGGCCTCAATACCTCCTTGTGCAATTGAATTCTTGATTTCCTCACTTGCAGACCCCGGTCAGTTCGGACTGACAACAACATCTCCTCAATCTTCATGTGCACAGGTACACCTCAAGCTCTGTGCTTAGTCCCCTGCTCTACTTGCTTTACTCTTATGACCGTCTGGCTAAGCACAGCTCCAATGCCATATTTAGGTTTGCTGATGACAGCACTGCCGCAGGTTGAATCAAAGGTGGTGATGAATCAGCATGTAGGCAGGAGATTGAAAGTCTGTCTGAGTGGTGCAACAACGTCAACCTCTTACTCAAGATGAGCAAGACCAAGGAACTGGTTATTGAGTTCAGCTGGAGGAAACTGAGGGTCTATAAGCCTGTCTGCATCAGGGACTCTGAGATGCAGAGGGTCAGCAACTTTAAATTGCACCATGTTATCATTTCAGAGTACTGTACCTGGCCTGAGCCCGGCATGTAAGTGCAACTTCGAAGAAAGCACAGTAGCACCTCTATTTCCTTAGGAGTTTCTGAACATTGGGTGGCACGGTAGTATAGTAGCACAGCACTTTACAGTACCAGTGACCCGGGTTCAATTCTCATCACTGCCTGCAAGGAGCTTGTACGTTCTCCCTGTGACTACGTGGGTTTCCTCTGGGTGCTCTGGTTTCCTCCCACAGTTGGTAGGTGATTAGGCTAGGATTCAGTCAGGGAGATTGCTGGGCGGGATGGAGCGAAGGCCAGAAGGACTTATTCCACGTTGTATCTCAATAAGATTTGTCAGGACCTCACAGGTAAATCCTTGCCTACCATTGAACACATCTACATGGAGCATTGTCACAGGAAAGCAGCATCCATCAATGTTTCAGAGCGAGACTCTTCATCAGGACTACTCATCAATCCTGATGAAGGATCTCGGTCAGAACGTTGACTGTTTATTCTTTCCCCTAGATGCTGCCTGGCCTGCTGAGTTCCTCCAGCATTTTGTGTGTATTATTGTGGATAGTGTAGAAGGTTGTGATAGATTACAACAAGACATTAACAGGATGCATAGCTGGGCTAAGAGGTGGCAGAAGGAATTTTGGAAGGTAAAATTTGAAGACAGAATACAGGATTAATGGCAGGATCTCGACAGTGTGGAGGAACAGAGGGATTTTCTGGTACATGTCCGTAGATCCTTCAAAGCTGCTGCGTAGGTTGATAGGGTTGATAAGAAGGCATATGGTGTATTGACCTTCATTAGCTGGGGGACTGAATTCAAGAGATATGAGGTAATGTTGCAGTTCTGTAAAACCATGGTTATACCACACTTGGAAAAGCATGTTCAATCTGATAGTGCAAACACGAGGAAATCTGCAGATGCTGGAAATTCAAGCAACACACATCAAAGTTGCTGGTGAACGCAGCAGGCCACCAAGAATCTCGGCCCGAAACGTCGACTGTACCTCTTCCTAGGGATGCTGCCTGGCCTGCTGCGTTCACCAGCAACTTTGATGTGTGATGCTTCAATCTGATAGCCTCATTATTGGAAAAATGTGGAAGCATTGAAGAGGGTGTAGAGTAGATTTACAAGGATGCTGCCTGGTCTACAGGGCATATCTTATGAAGATAGGTTGAGATAACAATTTTAATGTGATTGGAAGAACGTATAGGGAGGATGTCAGAGGCAAGTTCTTTACAGAGTGGTGGGTACATGGAACGTCCTGCTGGGGTGGTGGTATGGCAGTTCAATGCAATTCATAATACAGAAGAGCAAAAAATAAATAACAAATAGTAATAATTAAGTAATCAATTACAGTATATGTATATTGAATAGATTAAAAAATGTGCAAAAACCAGAAATATTGCGTATTAAAAAAATGAGGTAGTGTCCAAGAGTTCAAAGTTCATTTAGGAATCGGGTGGCAGAGGGGAGGAAGCTGTTCCTGAATCACTGAGTGTGTGCCTTCAGGCTTCTGACCCTCCTACCTGATGGTAACAGTGAGAAAAGGGCATACCCTGGGTGCTGGAGGTCCTTAATAATGGACACTGCCTTTCTGAGACACCGCTCCTTGAAGATGTCCTGCGTACTTTGTAGGCAAGTACCCAAGATGGAGCCGACTAGATTTATAACCTTCTGCAGATGTTGAGTGAGAGGTTGTTGTTGTGGCACCATTCAACCAGATTTTCAATCTCCCTCCTGAACGCAGATTCATCAACAACTCTCATTTGGCCAACAACAGTGGTGTTGTCAGCAAACGTAAGTATAGCTGTACTTAGCCACACAGTCATCATGTGTATGAAGCAAATACCTGTAGAGCAGCAGGCTAAGCACACAGCCCCATGGTTCACCTACGCTGATAGAGATTGTGTCAGCGTTGTCAATCTGAACTGACCAGCAAGTGAGCAAATCGCGGATCCAGTTCCACAAGGAGGTATTGAAGCCGAGGTTTTTGAGCTTTTTCTTTACTTTCAGGGGATGATAGTGTTGAATGCTTAGCAGTAGTCAATGAAGAGCATCCAGTGTAGGGCTATGTAAGAAGGAAAGGTTAGATTGATCTTAAAGTAGAATAAAAAGGCAGCAAAACATTGTGGGCTGGATGCTGTGCTGTACTGCTCTATGTTCAATGTTCAGATTGCTGCTACTCGAATCTCTCTCCCGAATTGTTTGCTTCTGAATGCAAGATTATACCTCATTGCTCGCTTCCCTCCCTCATCAGAAGAAATGCTTTTCTGACCTGAAATATGTACACACAACAGTTATCTATCTTATTAGTGATTATCTAAACAAATTAGATTAGTCAAGCATGACTTGTGCATGAACAATGTCATAGTAGCTCTCTCCAGTTAGCTTGTACTTGTGAAGTGCTTTGTCACTCCATGACTAATTCCATTTGCTTCCTTACAACTGAGAGCCTGTGCCTACTTGTTCTTGCTCCCACCCATCTGATAGTAATACATAGAAGATGTGCCAGTTGCGCTCTGAAAACACAATTCAATTAAGGGAAGCTTGAAAGAACATAGGACATAAAATAGTTCAGCACATTACAGGGCCTTCAGCCCACAATGTTGTGCCGACCCTCAAACCCTGCCTCTTATATAACCCCCCACCTTAAATTCCTCCATATACCTGTCTAGTAGTCTCTTAAACTTCACTAGTGTATCTGCCTCCACCACTGACTCAGGCAGTGTATTCCACGCACCAACCACTCTCTGAGTAAAAAACCTTCCTCTAATATCCCCCTTGAACTTCCCACCCCTTACCTTAAAGCCATGTCCTCTTGTATTGAGCAGTGGTGCCCTGGGGAAGAGGCGCTGGCTATCCACTCTATCTATTCCTCTTATTATCTTGTACACCTCTGTCATGTCTCCTCTCATCCTCCTTCTCTCCAAAGAGTAAAGCCCTAGCTCCCTTAATCTCTGATCATAATGCATACTCTCTAAACCAGGCAGCATCCTGGTAAATCTCCTCTGTACCCTTTCCAATGCTTCCACATCCTTCCTATAGTGAGGCGACCCAGAACTGGACACAGTACTCCAAGTGTGGCCTAAACAGAGTTTTATACAGCTGCATCATTACATCGCGACTCCTAAACTCTGTCCCTCGACTTATGAAAGCTAACACCCCATAAGCTTTCTTAACTGTGAGGCAACTTTCAAGGATCTGTGGACATGTACCCCCAGATCCCTCTGCTCCTCCACACTACCAAGTATCCTGCCGTTTACTTTGTACTCTGCCTTGGAGTTTGTCCTTCCAAAGTGTACCACCTCACACTTCTCCAGGTTGAACTCCATCTGCCACTTCTCAGCCCACTTCTGCATCCTAGCAATGTCTCTCTGCAATCTTCGACAATCCTCTACACTATCTGCAACACCACCAACCTTTGTGTTGTCTGCAAACTTGCCAACCCTCCCTTCTACCCCCACATCCAAGTTGTTAATAAAAATCACAAAAAGTAGAGGTCCCAGAACAGATCCTTGTTGGACACCACTAGTCACAACCCTCCAATCTGAATGTACTCCCTCCACCACGACCCTCTGCCTTCTGCAGGCAAGCCAATTCTGAATTCACCTGGCCAAATTTCCCTGGATCCCATGCCTTCTGACTTCCTGAATAAGCCTACCGTGTGGAACCTTGTCAAATGCCTTACTAAAATCCATGTAGATCACATCCACCGCACTACCCTCATCTATATGCCTGGTCAGCTCCTCAAAGAACTCTATCAGGCTTGTTAGACACGATCTGCCCTTAACAAAGCCATGCTGACTGTCCCTGATCAGACCATGATTCTCTAAATGCCCAGAGATCCTATCTCTAAGAATCTTTTCCAACAGCTTTCCCACCACAGACGTAAGGCTCACTGGTCTATAATTACCCGGACTATCCCTACTACCTTTTTTGAACAAGGGGACAACATTCGCCTCCCTCCAATCCTCCGGTACCATTCCCATGGACAAGGACATAAAGATCCTAGCCAGAGGCTCAGAAATCTCTTCCCTCGCCTCATGGAGCAGCCTGGAGAATATTCTGTCAGGCCCCAGGGACTTAGCCGTCCTAATGTATTTTAACAACTCCAACACCTCCTCTCCCTTAATATCAACATGCTCCAGAACATCAACCTCACTCATATTGTCCTCACCATCATCAAGTTCCCTCTCATTGGTGAATACCGAAGAGAAGTATTCATTGAGGACCTCGCTCACTTCCACAGCCTCCAGGCACATCTTTCCACCTTTATCACTAATCGGTCCTACCTTCACTCCTGTCATCCTTTTGTTCTTCACATAATTGAAGAATGCCTTGGGGTTTTCCTTTACCCTACTCGCCAAGGCCTTCTCATGCCCCCTTCTTGCTCTTCTCAGCCCCTTCTTAAGCTCCTTTCTTGCTTCCCTATATTCCTCAATAGACCCAGCTGATCCTTGCTTCCTAAACCTCATGTATGCTGCCTTCTTCCACCTGCCTAGATTTTCCATCTCACTTGTCACCCATGGTTCCTTCACCCTACCATTCTTTATCTTCCTCACCGGGACAAATTCATCCCTAACATCCTGCAAGAGATTTCTAAACATCGACCATGTCCATAGTACATTTCCCTTCAAAAACATCATCCCAATTCACACCCACAGGTTCTAGCCTTATAGCCTCATAATTTGCCCTTCCCCAATTAAAAATTTTCCTATCTCTCTGATTCTATCCTTTTCCATGATAATGCTAAAGACCAGGGAGTGGTGGTCACTGTCCCCCAGATGCTCACCCACTGAGAGATCTGTGACCTGACCCGGTTCATTACCTAGTACTAGATCTAGTATAGCATTCCCCCTAGTCGGCCTGTCAACATACTGTGACAGGAATCCGTCCTGGACACACTTAACAAACTCTGCCCCACCTAAACCCTTGAAACTAATCAGGTGCCAATCAATATTAGGGAAGTTAAAGTCACCCATGATAACAACCCTGTTATTTTTGCACCTTTCCAAAATCTGCCTCCCAATCTGCTCCTCGGTATCTCTGCTGCTACCAGGGGGCCTATAGAATATCCCCAATAGAGTAACTGCTCCCTTCCTGTTCCTGACTTCCACCCATACTGACTCAAAAGAGGATCCTGCTACATTACCCACCCTTTCTGTAGCTGTACTAGTATCCCTGACCAGTAATGCCACCCCTCCTACCCTTTCCCCCCTCTTTATCCCTTTTAAAGCACTGAAATCCAGGAATACTGAGAATCCATTCCTGCCCTGGTGCCAGCCAAGTCTCTATATTGGCCACTACATCATAATTCCATGTATGTATCCAAGCTTCTCAGTTCATCACCTTTGATCCTGATGCTTCTTGCATTGAGGTTCACACACTTCAGCCCTTCTACCTTACTGTCTTTACACCGTTTATTCTGCTTCTCTTTCCTCAAAGCCTCTCTGTATGTTAGATCTGGCTTTACTCCATGCACTTCTTTCACTGCTCTATCGCTCTGGGTCCCATCCTCCTTGCAAATTAGTTTAAACCCTCTTGAACCATGCTAGCAAACCTACCTGCAAGGATATTGCTCCCCCTCAAGAATATTACCAATATCCTGGCAGGGAGATTAGCGGGGGCTACTGAGGTGACTTTAAACTAGAATGGTTGGGGGGTGGGAATCAAATTAAAGAGGCTAGGCGTGAGGAGGTTAGTTCACTACAGGGGGATGGGAACCATTGCAGAGAGGCAGAGGGGTGTAAAGTGAGGGTAGAAACAAAAAGTACTATGGAGAAAAGTAAAAGTGGCAGGCCGACAAATCCAGGGCAAGCATTAAAAAGAGCCACTTTTCAGCATAATTGTATAAGGGCTAAGAGAGTTGTAAAAGAGCACCTGAAGGCTTTGTGTGTCAATGCAAGGAGCATTCGTAATAAGGTGGATGAATTGAAAGTGCAGATTGTTATTAATGATTATGATATAGTTGGGATCACAGAGACATGGCTCCAGGGTGACCAGGGATGGGAGCTCAACGTTCAGGGATATTCAATATTCAGGAGGGATAGACATGAAGGAAGGGGAGGTGGGGTGGCGTTGCTGGTTAAAGAAGAGATTAATGCAATAGAAAGGAAGGACATAAGCCGGGAAGATGTGGAATCGATATGGGTAGAGCTGCGTAACACTAAGGGGCAGAAGACGCTGGTGGGAGTTGTGTACAGGCCACCTAACAGTAGTAGTGAGGTCGGAGATGGTATTAAACAGGAAATTAGAAATGTGTGCAATAAAGGAACAGCAGTTATAATGGGTGACTTCAATCTACATGTAGATTGGGTGAACCAAATTGGTAAAGGTGCTGAGGAAGAGGATTTCTTGGAATGTATGCGGGATGGTTTTTTGAACGAACATGTCGAGGAACCGACTAGAGAGCAGGCTATTCTGGACTGGGTTTTGAGCAATGAGGAAGGGTTAATTAGCAATCTTGTCGTGAGCGGCCCCTTGGGTAAGAGTGACCATAATATGGTGGAATTCTTCATTAAGATGGAGAGTGACATAGTTAATTCAGAAACAAAGGTTCTGAACTTAAAGAGGGGTAACTTTGAAGGTATGAGATGTGAATTAGCTAAGATAGACTGGCAAACGACACTTAAAGGATTGACGGTGGATATGCAATGGCAAGCATTTAAAGGTTGCATGGATGAACTGCAACAAATGTTCATCCCTGTTTGGCAAAAGAATAAATAAGGAAGGTAGTGCACCCGTGGCTGACAAGAGAAATTAGGGATAGTATCAATTCCAAAGAAGCAGCATACAAATTAGCCAGAGAAAGTGGCTCACCTGAGGACTGGGAGAAATTCAGAGTTCAGCAGAGGAGGACAAAGGGCTTAATTAGGAAGGGGACAAAAGATTATGAGAGAAAACTGGCAGGCAACATAAAAACGGATCGTAAAAGCTTTTATAGATATGTAAAAAGGAAAAGACTGGTAAAGACAAATGTAGGTCCCCTGCAGGCAGAAACAGGTGAATTGATTATGGGGAGCAAGGACATGGCAGACCAATTGAATAATTACTTTGGTTCTGTCTTCACTAAGGAGGACATAAATAATCTTCCAGAAATAGTAGGGGACAGAGGGTCCAGTGAGATGGAGGAACTGAGCGAAATACATGTTAGTAGGGAAGTGGTGTTGGGTAAATTGAAGGGATTGAAGGCAGATAAATCCCCAGGGCCAGATGGTCTGCATCCCAGGGTGCTTAAGGAAGTAGCCCAAGAAATAGTGGATGCATTAGTGATAATTTTTCAAAACTCGTTAGATTCTGGACTAGTTCCTGAGGATTGGAGGGTGGCTAATGTAACTCCACTTTTTAAAAAAGGAGGGAGAGAGAAACCAGGGAATTATAGACCGGTTAGCCTAACGTCGGTGGTGGGGAAACTGCTGGAGTCAGTTATCAAGGATGTGATAACAGCACATTTGGAAAGTGGTGAAATGATCGGACAAAGTCAGCATGGATTTGTGAAAGGAAAATCATGTCTGACGAATCTCATAGAATTTTTTGAGGATGTAACTAGTAGAGTGGATAGGGGAGAACCAGTGGATGTGGTATATTTGGATTTTCAGAAGGCTTTTGACAAGGTCCCACACAGGGGATTAGTGTGCAAACTTAAAGCACACGGTATTGGGGGTAAGGTATTGGTGTGGGTGGAGAGTTGGTTAGCAGACAGGAAGCAAAGAGTGGGAATAAACGGGACCTTTTCAGAATGGCAGGCGGTGACTAGTGGGGTACCGCAAGGCTCAGTGCTGGGACCCCAGTTGTTTACAATATATATTAATGACTTGGATGAGGGAATTAAATGCAGCATCTCCAAGTTTGCGGATGACACGAAGCTGGGTGGCAGTGTTAGCTGTGAGGAGGATGCTAAGAGGATGCAGGGTGACTTGGATAGGTTGGATGAGTGGGCAAATTCATGACAGATGCAATTTAATGTGGATAAATGTGAAGTTATCCACTTTGGTGGCAAAAATAGGAAAACAGATTATTATCTGAATGGTGGCCGATTAGGAAAAGGGGAGGTGCAACGTGACCTGGGTGTCATTATACACCAGTCATTGAAAGTGGGCATGCAGGTACAGCAGGCGGTGAAAAAGGTGAATGGTATGCTGGCATTTATAGCGAGAGGATTTGAGTACAGGAGCAGGGAGGTACTACTGCAGTTGTACAAGGCCTTGGTGAGACCGCAGCTGGAGTTTTGTGTGCAGTTTTGGTCCCCTAATCTGAGGAAAGACATCCTTGCCATAGAGGGAGTACAGAGAAGGTTCACCAGATTGATTCCTGGGATGGCAGGACTTTCATATGAAGAAAGAATGGATGAACTGGGCTTGTACTCGTTGGAATTTAGAAGATTGAGGGGGGATCTGATTGAAACGTATAAGATCCTAAAGGGATTGGACAGGCTAGATGCAGGAAGATTGTTCCCGATGTTGGGGAAGTCCAGAACGAGGGGTCATAGTTTGAGGATAGAGGGGAAGCCTTTTAGGACTGAGATTAGGAAAAACTTCTTCACACAGAGAGTGGTGAATCTGTGGAATTCTCTGCCACAGGAAACAGTTGAGGCCAGTTCATTGGCTATACTTAAGAGGGAGTTAGATATGGCCCTTGTGGCTACGGGGGTCAGGGGGTATGGAGGGAAGGCTGGGGCGGTGTTCTGAGTTGGATGATCAGCCATGATCATAATAGATGGCGGTGCAGGCTCGAAGGGCCGAATGGCCTACTCCTGCACCTATTTTCTATGTTTCTATGTTTCTATATTATTAATGTTTCTGCAATTTCTTGAGGTTTTTTTTAACTAACCTTGAGAAGGAAAGCATCAGATCCTGGTTGTGACACATTATTTTCTTAATAGTCATAGTCATAGTCATACTTTATGACTATGGGGAAAAAGGTTTTCGTTACAGTTGCACCATAAATAATTAAATAGTAATAAAATCATAAATAATTAAATAGTAATATGTAAATTATGCCAGGAAATAAGTCCAGGACCAGTCTATTGGCTCAAGGTGTCTGACCCTCCAAGGGAGGAGTTGTAAAGTTTGATAGCCACAGGCAGGAATGACTTCCTATGACGCTCTGTGTTGCATCTCGGTGGAATGAGTCTCTGGCTGAATGTACTCCTGTGCCCACCCAGTACATTATGTAGTGGATGGGAGACATTGTCCAAGATGGCATGCAACTTAGACAGCATCCTCTTTTCAGACACCACCGTCAGAGAGTCCAGTTCCATCCCCACAACATCACTGGCCTTACGAATGAGTTTGTTGATTCTGTTGGTGTCTGTTACCTTCAGCCTGCTGCCTCAGCACACAACAGCAAACATGATAGCACTGGCTACCACAGACTCATAGAACATCCTCAGCATCATCCGACAGATGTTAAAGGACCTCAGTCTCCTCAGGAAATAGAGGCGGCTCTGACCCCTCTTGTAGACAGCCTCAGTGTTCTTTGACCAGTCCAGTTTATTGTTAATTCGTATCCCCAGGTATTTGTAATCCTCCACCATGTCCACACTGACCCCCTGGATGGAAACAGGGGTCACCAGTGCCTTAGCTCTCCTCAGGTCTACCACCAGCTCCTTAGTCTTTTTCACATTAAGCTGCAGATAATTCTGCTCACACCATGTGACAAAGTTTCCTATCATAGCCCTGTACTTAGCCTCATCTCCCTTGCTGATGCATCCAACTATGGCAGAGTCATCAGAAAACTTCTGAAGATGACAAGACTCTGTGCAGAAGTTGAAGTCCGAGGTGTAAATGGTGAAGAGAAAGGGAGACAAGACAGTCCCCTGTGGAGCCCCAGTGCTGCTGATCACTCTGTCGGACACACAGAGTTGCAAGCACATGTACTGTGGTCTACCAGTCAGGTAATCAAGAATCCATGACACCAGGGAAGCATCCACCTGCATCGCTGTCAGTTTCTCCCCCAGCAGAGCAGGGTGGATGGTGTTGAACGCACTGGAGAAGTCAAAAAAACATGACCCTCACAGTGCTGGCTGGCTTGTCCAGGTGGGCGTAGACACGGTTCAGTAGGTAGACGATGGCATCCTCAACTCCTAGTTGGGGCTGCTAGGCAAACTGGAGGGGATCTAAGTGTGGCCTGACCATAGGCCGGAGCAGCTCCAGAACAAGTCTCTCCAGGGTCTTCATGATGTGGGAGGTCAATGCCACCAGTCTGTAGTCGTTGAGGCTGCTAGGGCGCGGTGTCTTCGACACAGGGACGAGGCAGGATGTCTTCCACAGCACAGGAACCCTCCGGAGCCTCAGGCTGAGGCTGAAGACGTGGCGAAGTACTCCACATAGCTGAGGGGCACAGGCTTTGAGCACCCTGGTACTGACACCATCCGGTCCTGCAGCCTTGCTTGGGTTGAGACATTTCAGCTGTCTTCTCACCTGTTCAGCTGTGAAGCCCACTGTGGTGGTTTCATGTGGGGAAGGGGTATAGTCATGAGAGCAGAGTGGGGGACTGTGAGGAGGGGTAGGAGGGAAGAGTGGAATATGTGTTGGTTGGGGGCCCACAAAAGATGACTCATGTGGGGGATGGGCAGGAGCCACAATGTCAAATCTGTTAAAGAACAGGTTAAGTTCGTTGGCCCTGTCCACACTGCCTTCAGCTCCTCTGTTGCTAGTTTGCCGGAACCCAGTGATGGTCCTCATTCCCCTCCAGACCTCTCTCATGTTGTTCTGCTGGAGTTTCCAATCAAGCTTCCTCCTATACCTGTCTTTAGCCTCCCTGACCCTGGCTTTCAGGTCCCTCTGCATTGCCCTCAGCTCCTGCCTCTTTCCATCTCTAAACACCCTCTTTTTAGCGTTCAGGATGTCTTTAATGTCCTTTGTTACCCATGGCTTGTTATTTGAATAACAAAGGACAGTTCTTGTCCGAACATTGCAGCCCACACAGAAGTTGATGTAATCAGTGATGCACTCTGTGAGCCCATCAATATCCTCTCCATGTGGCTCACAGAGTACCTGCCAGTCTGTCACCTCAAAACAACCCTGGAGTGCCTCATAAGCCTCCTCCGACCATTTCCTCACTGTCATCGAGGTTGCAGGTTTACTCTTCACCAGACGCACGTAGCAGGGTTTTAGATGCACCAGATTGTGATCTGACCTGCCCAGTGGGGGGGTGGGAGAGGAGCTGTATGCATCCTTAACGTTAGTGTACATCAAATCCAGAGTCCTCTCCCCTCTGGTTGTACAGCTCACATACTGCGTGAAGTTGGGCAGTGTTCTAGCCATGGTAACCTGGTTGAAGTCACCCGAGATGGTAATGAGGGCTGGGTGCTAGGTTTTTAATCTGGCTATAACGGTGTAAATGATGTCATACACCGACGTTGGGTTCGCAGAGGGAGGGATGTACACAACAACTACAATTGCATACAAGATTTCCCTTGGCAAATAATATAGCCGGAGTCCAACAGCAAAAAGTTCAATATTCGGGCTACAAACACGTTCCTTGATCGTAATATGACCAGGATTGCACCATCTGTTGTTTACCAGAACAGCAAGCTCCCCTCCTTTACCGTTTACCGCTCTCAGTGCAATTCCAGTCAGCCTGAACGGTCTGGAAGCCCTCTGTGGAAACGTTTTGATCGGGTATGTCCTCGTTCAACCACGTTTCAGTAAAACACATGACACTGCTCTCCCGAAATGTTCTCTGGCTCCTGACAAGCGCCGTTAATTCATCCATTTTATTCCCCAGAGATCTCACATTGCCCATAGTGAGAGAGGGGAGACAAGGCTTATAACTCCTCTTCTCCATAAGCCTCTGTTGTCTCGACCCGGTCCTCTTCCCTCGCCTTTTTGATCCCCCTCTGCATCCTCTGTGTGTTTTCCTCCAGATTTCAGCCGGGATGTCCGCCGCTCTGTTCGCTAAACCGGCTGGCATAAGCGCAATCAGCTGGTCCCTGGAATAAACAATGCAACCATACTGCTGCCATGCTAATGAGACGTGTCCTAATGTAACTATTCCCAGCGCTAAAAACCCAAATAAAATTCTCTCCACCAGCATGTTAGAGAGGGTGCAGCTTCAACGTGTTACCGTGAAAAAAATACAACAAATAAGCTAATGGCGTCAGAGGGAGGTGAGAAGAGGGGAGGGAGAGGGAACTTTTTTTTAAATGAAAGGAGAAACCTATGTTCATACCATCAGGTTGGAGGCCAGCCAGATGGAATAAGGTGTTGCTCCTCCAGTGTTTGACTGGTGGAATGACAGTGGGGATTGCTGGGGGAACCACCAATTCGCAGGACTTGTTGCTCAGAGTCTGACTAAACATGTTTTCTTACATGACGATTTTTAAAAATTTCATGCTATTTTGAATGTATATGTATGTTTTTGCACCCTGGCCCCAGAGGATTACTGTCTCCTTCACCTGTATCCATCCATATATGGTTTGAATGACAATTAAACTTGATTTTATTTGAAAGTGGTTTGGGATGCACAAGTTTGTAGGGAGAAAGGGGAAATGAGAACAAACCTAATGTTCCTATTCCTGTATTTTTTTATTTGACTAACCCCTATGCTCATCCAAAGAAGAACCAATTTTGAATATATACAAGAAGCCATTTAGCCGCCCAAACCAGGTCTGCCATTTGGTAAGTTGAATGGCCAAGAAAGGAACAGAACGAAACCATAGGATGTATGAAACAACATACACTCAGTGGCCTCTTTATTGGATACACCTGCTCATTAATGCAACTATCTAATCAGCCAATCATGTGGCAGCAACTCAATGCTTAATAAAATGAAGATGTGGTCAAGAAGCTCAGTTGTTGTTCAGACCATATATCAGAATGGGGGAAGAAATGTGATCTAAGTGACTTTGACTGTGGAATGATTGTTGGTGCCAGATGGGGTGGTTTGAGTATCTCAGAAACCGCTGTTCTCCTGGGATGTTCTCACAGAATTCTTTAGAGTTTACAGAGAATGTTGCGATAAACAAAAAATACATCCAGTAAGCTGTGTGGGCGAAAACGCCTTGTTAATGAGAGAGGTTACAGGAAAATGGCCAGACTGGTTTAAAGATACAGTAACTCAAAAAAAGCATTACAACCATAGTTCCCTCTAAGCTGTGCGCGCACACACGCTTTTCAACCAGCGCCCAAAGGAAATTAATGTGAGCACAAAAGGTTAGTTACCTAAAATAACGTAGTAGTTAATAATTATACTTCTTGAAAATAATCTTTTAACTAACTGTTTCTGTTAACTAGTTAGCCTGGCCTGCTGTGTTCACCAGCATTGTTTGTCTGTGTGACTTAAATATGTCTTTAATTTTGTTGTTATTCTGTGCAGTTTTATGTCAAATATTTTGTAAACCTACATAAACTGTCCCATGTGTGCATTCAGCGCACACATACTTTTGTCACAGGAAAAAAGTTTGCACAATGTAAGATTTTTGGGCACACTGACTACTAAAAATTAGAGGGAACATTGGTTACAGCAGTGTTCTGAAGAAGAACATCTCCAAATGTCCAACACACTGAACCTTGAAGTGGATGAGCTACAACAGCAAAAGACCATGAACATATGGAAATACACTCAATAGCCACTTTATTATGTACCTTCTGTACCCAATAGTGGCCACTGAGTGTAGTTACTAATTAAATAAAAACATGACAATCAAAGGAAGTTGTAGGAAATATTAAAACTTTATTCCAAGCAAATTTTTTGAGACGTTTTAACACAATTACTTTGCACCATTGTTGCAGTCTATTGTTAGCAACCCAAAATAAAGCACATGGTGCAGCTTTTGGGTGATAAAATTGCATCATTTGGGCTTTAGGTCTAGTAGGACTTGAAGTCAACTATTTGCCTTCAGTAGATGCATCTGTCAAAATGACAGGTTGAGTTTAATTCTAATAGGTCAACAGCTTCTTAGACAATAATTTTAAAATTTTATTGTATTAAGTATTTCCAATAATTATAGATAATTATCATCAACCATTGAACAAGATCATTACACTTCTCGTACTGTGAAAGACTTCACTTTTAAATACAGATATGCTTCATAAACATTGCAAATGTAAAACACTAAATAGATACAGTGAGTACAAATCAGCAATGAATCAAAGTTCTTTCCTTTACAGTGGAATGTAGCAAGATAACTGTAACCAGAACTGACTTGTGGTGAAATCACTGCCTTCAGTCCGAATCTGAGTCATCTGCTTCATCTGTCTTTTGGTGGACTGGGATTAATCCTTCGCTTGTGATACCTTTAAACGAAAACATTTTTATTCCTTTATCATGGATTCACAAAATATTTGTATAAATGTTTCGGTGTTTCTTGAATTAAACTTCATTAATGGTTCTATTACAACAATGAACTGTGAAGAATTTCCATTAACAGAGTAATTCACAGAGTAAGTAAGCAGGAAAAAGTCTGTTCCAAGAGCAAGGTCAGCCATTTGAAACTGCAGAAGTAGAGATCCAAGGATTAAATGGTAGGAAGTTACGGTGTTAAGACAAAGCTGATGGGGAACTGTAAACATAATTTAAAAAGCCCAGTGTAGTGAATGCATCTATCTAAAGAACAGTACGAAAGTGTGGACGTAATGTCTCCACTGTACAGAAATACCTCGTGTATCTAATAAAGTGGCCATGAGTGTATGTTCGTGCTCTAATCTGCTGCTGTAGTCCACACACTTCAAGTTTGATGTGGTGTGCAGAAGAACATCTCTGAACACACAACACAGTTATAAAGCCTGCTTACTTTCATGTCAACAAGAACCAGTCTGGCCATTCACCTCCGACCTCTCTCATCAACAAGGTGTTTTCACTCACAAAACTGTCACTCACTGGACATATTTTTGTTTGTTGCTCCATTCTCTGTAAGATCTAAGAGATAGTTATGTGTGAAAATTCCAGGACATTCTGAGATACTCAAACCACCCCACCTGGCACCAACAGTCATTCCACGGTCAAAGTAAGTTAGATCATGTTTCTTTCCCATTCTGATGTTGGGTCTGAGCAACTGAACCTCTTGACCATGTCTGCATGCTTTTATGTATTGAGTTGCTGCCACGTTCAGCTTCGACCAGCAACCAATCTGGACAGAAGTTTTAAGAGGAGGGGATTTCACTCAGGTCTACCGACCCAAGTAATTCAGCTTTGACCAGTGACCAATCGGTGTCTGGGATTGATTAGCAAAAGCAAATTACAGGAAGCCAGGGGCAACCGCTGCGGCCACAGTCAGAGTGGTGATCTTGAGGATTTTAGTTCTTCGAGGCATCAGTGAAGAGCAGCTTCAGTCAGAGAAAGCTAAAAAAGAAAAGCTCTAGGTAAAGTATTTTCCTTCTTTATATCTGCTTAGTTAGGACAGTAGAGACGCCAGATCCATCTGCACTTCTGACAATCCACATTAAGGATTGGAGCTGGAACTGATGAACTCTGGATGATTTGGGAGGCTGACGGGGTGCAGAGAGGTAGTTACACCAATGGTGCAGGGCACAAGAAGCTGGGTGACAGTCAGGAAGGGGAAATGGGTTAAGGAGCCAGTGCAGAGTACCCCCGTGGCCATTACCCTCAACAACAGGTATATCACTTTGGATATCGTTGGAGGTAATATCGGAAGTCACAGCCGTCGGGTCTCCGGCACTGAGTCTGCCTCTGTGACTCAGAAGTGGGGACAGGGGATCCATTAGTAAGGGGAATGGACAGGAGGTTCTGTGGACGACAACAGGATTTGTGGATGGCATGCTGCCCCGGATGCCAGGGTCTGGGACATCTCTGATCGAGTCCTCAGCATTCATAAGTGGGAGAGTGAACAGCTAGAGGTTGTGGTCCTTGTAGGTACCAATGACAAGGGCAGGATGGGTGATGAGGTTCTGAAAAGGGAATTCAAGGAGTTAGGTAACATACTCAAAATGCCGGAGGAACTCAGTGAGCCAGGCAGCGTCTATGGAAAAGAGTACCGTCGACATTTTGGGCCGGAACCCTCCATCAGGGAGTTAGGTGCCAAGTTAAAGGACAAGACGTCCAGGGTTGTGATCTCAGAATTGCTACCATGCCATGTGCTACAGAGGGCAGAACTAGGAAGATTATATAGCTTAACACAAGGCTAAGGAGTTGGTGCAGGAGGGAGGCATAAGATTTTTAGATCATTGGACTCTCTTCCAGGGAAGATGGGACCAATTCAAAAAGGACAGTTTCTACCTGAACTGGAGGAGAACTAATATCGTAGAGGGAAGGTTTGTTAATGTAGGGTTTAAACTGGAGTTGCAGGGGGGTGGGATCCTGAGTGCCAGAACAGATAGTGGAGAGGTTGTGAAGACAGATGTTGTTAAGATTCCAAAGTCAGGCATCAAAAGATTGAGCGTGGTGCAACTAGTGTCCGGAACTGCGTATATTTCAAAGCGGAAGAATTGTAGGAAAGGCGGATTAGCACAGGGCATGACTGTCAGCTCAATATTCTGGGGGTCCGTTGTTTTAGACGAGACAGAGCAGGAGGGGTGGCCTTGCTAGTCAGGGATAATATCACAGCAGTACTCAGGACAGACTGGAGAACTTGAACAGTGAGGCGTTATGGGTGGAACTGAGAAATAAGAAAGGCATGACCACATTAATAGGGTTACATTACAGACCACCCAACAGTCCTAGGGATTTAGAGGAATAAATTTGTAAAGAGGTCGCAGGCTGTTGCAAGAAACATGAGGCTGTTATAGTAGGTGATAGTGACTTCCCATGTTGACTAGGAATCCCATACTGTAGAGGACTAGATGGGATAGAGTTTGTCAAATGTGTTCAGGAAAGTTTCCTTCATGTCCCAATGAGAGAGCGTGCAATAGTGAATCTGCTATTAGGGAATGAGACAGAACAGGTGACAGAAGTTTGTGCAAGGGAACACTCTTCATCCATTGACTACAATACCATTAGTTCCAAAGAAACGGGTTCAAGGGTTGAGATTCTAAATTGGGAAAAGGCCATTTTTGATGGTATCAGTAATGAGTTGGCAAGTGTGGATTGGGACAGGCTGTTTTCTGGCAAAGATGTACTTGGAAAGTGGAGGGCCTTCAAAAATGAAATTTTGAGAGTACAAAGCTTGTATGTGCCTGCCAGAATAAAAGATAAAGATAACAAGAGTAAGGAAACTTGGTTTTTCAGGAGACATTGAGGCTGCCACAACACCCGGCCCAGAGCACAGCATGGTGAAACACCCCAGGTTCAGCTGACCCATCTGGTAGCACCTGGTAAGGGTCCCTTGCTCGGGGTTACGAGCGATGGCCAATGGCGGACCCAGCAGGAGACTGGTGGGGAAGGCGGAAGAGCTACGACCATGGAAGACAACGGTTGCTTTGCAAGCAGATGATCTACCAAGAAGAGAGGTGGTGATCTCTTTAAACTCACCTGGCAGAAGGCAAAGGCAAACCACTGCTGTATCCTGCCAGATAAATCTCACCTGGTCCTGCAACACCAGCTCCATAGCAAAGAAAGCACAGCAGCATCTCTACTTTCTGCGAAGGCTGAGAAAAGTCCACCTCCCACCCCCCCATCCTCACCACATTCTACAGAGGTTGTATTGAGAGCATCCTGAGCAGCTGCATCACTGCCTGGTTCAGAAATTGCACCATCTTGGATCGCAAGACCCTGCAGCGGATAGTGAGGTCAACTGAGAAGATCATCGGGGTCTCTCTTCCCGCCATTACAGACATTTACACTACACACTGCACCCGTAAAGCCAACAGCATTGTGAAGGACCCCACACACCCATCATACAAACTCTTCTCTCTCCCACCATCTGGCAAAAGGTACCGAAGCATTCAGGCTCTCACGACCAGACTGTGCAACAGTTTCTTCCCCCAAGCCATCAGACTCCTCAATACCCAGAGTCTAGACTGACATCTACATCATTTATTATTATATCGTAATTTGTCCTCTACTGTGCCTGTTGTCTTGTTTATTATTTATTGTACTGCCCTGCACTGTTTTGTGCACTTTATGTAGTCCTGTGTAGGTCTGTAGTCTAGTGCAGTTTTTGTGTTATGACCATCAGGAGACAGGTATTCCAAGCGAAGGCCGGAAGGTGGATAACATCAGGTATGCGGACAACATCGCGTTGTTAACTGACAGCGAATGCGGGCTGCAAATTATGCTGAATAAAGTAAATGAGAAAAGCCTTGACTATGGACTTAAAGTCAACCCTAAGAAAACAAAATCGATGGTGGTAAGCAAAACAACCACTAAAGACTCATTCATGATGGTATCATTTCAAGTGACAAGACATTGAACGGGTGCGAAAATTTGAATATCTTGGCAGTTGTCTGACAGATGAAGTTGAGATTAGAAGGAGAATAGGTATGGCTAAGACCCAGTTCATGAAGCTAGAAGATCTACTATGCAATCGGAGGGTAGAATCCCCTTCCTCGAGTGTTAAGTATGGTCAGTGCTGAGGTATGGATCAGAAACATGGACCCTGAAGAAGGATGACATGAAACGAATTAATGCTTTTGAAATGTGGTGCTATGGACAAATGTTGAAGATTAGCTGGGTACAGAAAGTTTCGAATGAGAGGGTTTTGTTCAAAGTTGATAGACCATGGACATTGTTGGAGAAGATTATGAAGTTAAAAGTTGCTTATTGTGGACACGTTATGCGGAGAGATAACACCTTGTTGGACTTGCTATATGGAAAGGTGGAGGGAAAGAAAGGAAGAGGAAGGCAAAGAACAATGTGGCTGGATAACATCAAGGATTGGACCGAGCTGGACAAGACTAGGGATGTTGTGGACAAGTGTCGGGACAGAGCGGCGTGGAGGGAAATCGTTTGCCAACTGGAAATTCCAGATGCGACCTAATGACGACGATTGAGGCCTTGTTTAAGAGAAAAAAGGAGGTGCAGAGCAGGTATAGGCAAGTAGGAACAAATGAGGTGCTTATGGAGTACAAGAAATACAAGAGAACATTTAAAGAAATCAGGAAGGCTAAAAGAAGACACAAAGTTGCTCTAGAAGACAAGGTGAAGGAGAATCCTAAGGGATTCTACACATATGTTAAGAACAAAAGGATTGCTAGGGACAAAATTGGTCCTCTGCAAGACCAGAATGGTGATTCATGTGTAAAGCCAAAACAGATGGGGGAGATCTTAAATGAATTCTTTGCATCTGTATTCACTTGGGAGATGCATACAGAGTTGATAGAAGTGAGGTAAGGTGGCATCAACTTCATGGACCCTGTACAGGTTACAGAGGAGGAGGTGTCTGCTACCCTGAGGCAAATCAGGGTGGATAAATCCTCAGGGCCTGACAAGGTATTCCGTCAGATCCTACGGAAGGCAAGTGCAGAAACTGCCGGGGCCCTAGCAGAGTTATTTAAAACATCCCTAGCGACAGAAGAGGTTCCAGAAAATTGGAAGATAGCCAATGTTCTTCCACTGTTTAAAAAAGGCTCTAACCACAAACTAGGAAATTATAGGTCTGTGAGTCTGACATCAGTAGTGGGAAAGTTACTGGAAGGTATTCTAAGTGATCAGATTTATAAGTATTTGGATAGACATGGACTGATTAATGATAGTCAGCATAGCTTCATTCATGTAGGTCATGTCCAAACAATCTTATAGTTTTTCAAGGAAGTTACCAGGAAAATGGATGAAGGCACGGCAGTTGTTGTTGTCTATGTATCGTACATTTGACAAGGTCCCACATGGGAGGCTGGTCAAGAAGGTTCAGTCACTCGGCATTCAGGATGAGGTAGTAAATTGGATTAGACATTGGCTTTGTGGGAGAATCCAGGGAGTGGTAGTAGGGGGCTGCCTCTCTGACTGGAGGCCTGTGGCTAGTGGTGGGCCACAGAGATTGGTGCTAGGTCCATTGTTGTTTGTCATCTATATCAATGATCCTGATGATAATGTGGTTAACTGGATCACCAAATTTCTGGATGACACAGACGGTGAGGAAGGCTATCGTGCCTTGCAGAGGGATCTGCATCAGCTGGAAACATGAGCTGAAAAATGACAGATGGAATTTAATGCAGACAAGCTTGAGGTGTGGCAGTTCAGAAGGACCAACTAGGGTAGGTCTTGCACAATGAGGGGTAGGGCACTGAGGAGTGTGGTGGGGGAAAGGGATCTGGAAATACAGGTCCATAACTCCTTGAAAGTGGCATCACAGGTAGGTAGGGTCGTAAAGAAAGCTGTTGGCACATTGGCTTTCATAAATCAAAGTACTGAGTACAGCAGATGGGATGTTATGTTGAAGATGTAGGTGAAGCCTAATTTGGAGTACTGTGTGCAGTTTTGGTCACCTGCCTACAGGAAAGATGTAAACTAGGTTGAAAGAGTACAGAAAAAATTTATAAGGATGTTGCTGGGTCTGGAGGACCTGAGGTATAAGGAAAGATTGAATAGGTTAGGACTGTATTGTTTAGAATGTAGAAGATTGAGAGGAGATTTGATAGAGGTATACAGAATTGAGGGGTATAGACAGGGTAAATTCAAGCAAGCTTTTTCCACTGAGGTTGTGTGGGACAACAACTAGAGATCATGGATTAAGGGTGAAAGGTGAGAAGAGGAACATGAGGGGAAACTACTCAAGTGGGTCATGAGAGTGTGGAATGAGCTGCCAGCACAAGTGCTGCTTGCGAGCTTGATTTCAACGTTTCAGAGAAGTTTGGATAGTACAGATATGGAGGGCTATGGGCCCGGTGCAGGTAGATGGGAGGAGGCAGTTTAAACGATTTAAGCATGTACTAGATGGGCTGAAGGGCCTGTTTCTGTGCTATACTTCTCTACGACACATGATTGGCTGATTAGATATATGCATTAACAAGTAGCTGTACAGGTACATCTAATAAAGTGGCCACTGAGTGTATGTTTAGATCAACATCAGTCAGAGTGTATTCAGTGACTTACCTGAGGGAGGACATACTGGGACAAATCTTCCACCAAGGTCTACACAGGGCACACTCTAGTGCAGGGGTTCCCAGCCTGGGGTCCACAAATCCCTCAGGAAATGGTAGGGGGTCCATGCATAAAAAAGGCTGGGAACCTCTACTGTTAGTAGATACATCCGTAACTGAGAAAGCCAAAGCAGCTACTCTATAGCCTTCCACTCAGTCAGGTGCAACTCTGAGAAGCACTGTTAACAATGGAATTGGAACACTGAAAACAATATAGGTAAAGATGTGCTGCAAATGGAGGCAGAGAGAGAAGAAAGTTCAGCAGGCCAATTCCTGCGATAAAGAAATTGGGTTATGAAGAAAGAATGAGCAGGTTGGGCCTTTATTCAAACGTTCAGAAGAAGATCTTGTTGAAATTCATAAAATTCTGAGAGGATTTGACAAGGTGGATACTGAGAAAATATTTTCCTAGAGGGGGACATGCAAAGCTACTACATAGAATTTCATCATGAATCCATTTCAGACAGAAATGATGACGAATCTCTTCTCTCTCAACACTGTGAAGTTCAAGAGTTGTGGAAAAGAAAGGGTGTGGCCATTAGTAACATAGAAGTCAGAAAGCACAGCCTTGGTCCTAAAATTCCATTATTATTCATTAAGGAATGCAGATGTAATATTTAAGGAATTTAGCAAAGGCAAAGGTGAGACTACTACAATTCTCAATAAATAATGATGAGATGCTTTGCAGGCTTAAAGATGGATAAATCCCCAACGCTAAATGTTGAGAGAGAAAGGAAGAGATTACCGGGGCTCAATTGAGATTGTAAACTCCTTGCTGACTAAAAGCAAAGTTTCTATTGACCTTTGAGCAAAACATCGTTAGAGAGAAGTTATTGGAAAAATGGTGAGGGACAATATTGTCGTACCGTCTTGGAATATGGGGATCTAATTACAGAAAGCCTATATGGCTCTGCTTGACCAATCTGATTCTATTTTTTGAACTGGTGATAAAATGTAGTGATAAAGGCGATGCAGTATGTGTGATTTATATGGACTTCAATAAGGCCTTTTACAAGGTCCATATGGGAGACACGACCAAAAGCTTGGAGCCCATGGGATCCAGGGCAAGTTGGTAAATTGGATCTAAAATTGGCTTGACATTGGGAGATAGAGAGTGATGGCAACGGGTTGCTTTAGTAATGGAATACCTGTTGCTACCCAGAAGGCCAATCCTGGGATATTTGCTGTTTATAATATACTTGAATGATTTGTATGTGGATGTAGAATGCACAGTCACTAAATTTGCAGATGGCATGAAGATTGACAAAGGCATCTTACGCTATGGGTGGTTACACTGTGTTGGTGAAATGGGCTTAGAAATAGCAGATAAAGTTCAACTTAGATAAAATTGAGGTATTGCATTTTGGTAGCACTGATGAGCAAAGGACATATGCCATGAATGGCAAGGTCTTAGGAAGTACTGATGAACAGAAGGAAGTTCAAATTCAGAAATCTTGAAAGGTGGCAGTGAAAGTAGATAATGTGGTTAGGAAGACATCTATGAAACTGGCCTGCATTAATTAAGACACTAAATACAAAAATTATGTCACAACTTCATAAACTTTAGGTCAGGCCTCAACTGGAGTCTGGATGCCACACTGTTGGAGGGTTGTGATAATGCTGGATAGAGTACAGAGGAGATTCACCATGATGGAATAGTTCATTTTTGAGGAGAGACTGGAAAAGGTGTGCTCCCTGAAGTAGAGGAGGTTAAGAGTGGACATGATTGAGGTATACAAAACCATGAGGGGAATAGAGTATAGGGATCTTTTCTCTTATCAGAGATGAATAAAACTCACATACATAAATTTAGGGTATGAGACTTGAAGGGGTCTAAGAAGGAGCTTTTTCATCCAGAGGGTGCTGAGGATCTGAGAGTGGTGGAAGCAGAGTTGCTGACAGCACTTCAGTGTCTAGTTGAGCACTTGAGTTCCTTTGGCATAGAACGCCACAGGTCACTTATGCTGCCTAGCCTAGACAAATGCGGAGGAGATTCAGTTATGAGGAGTATTTCTAGAGAAGCATCTGTGTTCTTTCTAAAGCTAGATATATTCTTCCTGGAGGTTAAGGGGGTACAAAACTGAGGTATATAAAATCATGAAAGCTTGAGACAGGGTAGACTGCAGGGAAATTTTCTCCATATCAAAGAGGATCCAAGAGAGTGCAGGGTACCTGGAATACACTGCCAGAGAGCACAGAGGAAGCATTTAAGACTCCAGGTGAGCACTTGAATCACTAAGGCATAGGTGGTTACGGGCCAGGCACTGAGTTAGAATTTGTGTATATTATTGCTCACTGGTTGGCATGGATACAATGTGACGATTTGGCCAGTTTCTCTGCTGAACATCTCCATAACTTGGAGTCACAGACACTGTGATGGGAATTAAGGAGTATGAGGCGAAGATCAACCATATCTTATTGGAAGGGTGAGCATGTCTGAGAGACCAACTGGCCTCCCGCTCCTTGTGTTCTTTTGTATTTTGGCTTGGCTGGGAATACAACACAGCAGCATGAACTTCCACAGAGCTCCCAAATGTATCCACTCAACCTGTCCAGGTTAGCCTCCCACAACTGCAATGGGCTCATTCAAACAAAAGGATGAAATAATCTCTTGTGTGCAAACCTTTCTATTCAGTTAAATCATAATCTATTTATGATCTTGAACAGATAATAACTCAGCCATGATGGAATGCGGAGAAGACTCGGAGCTGAATGGCCTAATTCTGCTCCTACGTCTTATAGTCAATTTAGCTAAATTACATTACGTGTTTTCAATTCCTCTCGCTTAATTTTAAAATTGTTAATAATCCTGATCTATTTATTGAATAAATGAGTGATTTTGAATGCTTGTGAATGTCAAGGGAATTCAAAAATGCAATTTAAGTGCAGGTTTGAAAGTAGTAAGCCGGGGGGGGGGGGGGGGGAGAGAGGGGGCAGGTCTTAAATGATTCCAGGAGCTCTCAAAGCTGTACTATCAGTGCAGCCAACTAACTGCACTACCCTGGGCCTCGCAGACAAGCTGGGAGCAGGGAGCAGACAGCTGCTTATCTCAAGGCAATGACCTTGGAGCAAGTGCATTCATATTCTCTGGAATGATGCTGTTGTTAAAACTATCAGCCACGTTTGAATTTCCTGGAATGAAGTTTTAAAAGCAGGTAGCAAAATTAAGGTGTTTAAAACAAAAACTCACGGATGGAATGCATTGGCAGCCATATCTGTGACGTACTGAAAGATCAGGACTGGAAACCTTGTAGCCTACTGTCTTATTTACAGGAAAGGTGACTACATGGTAGAGTAGAGCTGAGGCTTTTAAAATCTAGCAAAGAAAAATCAGATCAGCAATAAAGAGGATATACCAGAAGGCTGGTGAGCAACTCTGGTTTTACAGCTAGAACTGAAAAATTAGAGAGGTGCTCTCTACAGTACAATCGGCCCTCCTTATCCGCGAGTTCCACATGCGCAAATTCAACCAACCGCAAATCGAGAAAACCCAGAAGCGCTCTTCCAGCATTTGTTGTTCAAACATGTACAGACTTTTTTTCTTGTCATTATTCCCTAAACAATGCAGTATAACAACTATTTTACATAGCATTTACATTGTATTAGGTATTATAAGTAATCTAGAGATGATTTAAAGCATATGGGAGGATGTGCGTAGGTTATCGTGGATTGGGATCGAAAAAAACCCCGGAAGTTCTCTTACTAAGTAACTCGGAACAGGTACATCCGGTATTATTTAGCGACAGTTAGTCAAACGCTTGTCTTCGTATATAGTATATATTTTACCTTTCTATGCATATAAAACACTTAAGAAACATATGTTTCAGCACTGGGCTCGGGAACGGAAATTCCCGAGTTCGATCCAGTGACAGACCGCACCCGAGCGCTCTCCATCCCTGCCGGGTTGATGTGAAGGATCAAAAACCCCAAACCCCAAAACCCAATAATTAAACCACTGCGTTGCTTAGTAATAATTGGAGCTTTAATTGGGGCAGGGCTTTTCTCACTTTATCCTTTAAAATTGTTCCGATCGTTAACCGACTGTAGCCTAACGCTTTTCCAATGACCGATGGCATTTCACCTCTTTCCGATCGCCTCATTACCTGTATTTCCACTTTATTTTAAATCGCGATCGTGAACAGAAACACTACGAATTCAGAGCTCCGCCGCTGGGTCCTAACATCCACCGCACTGAGACAGGTTAAACAAGGTCCACCGCATTTAGACAGGTTGAATGAGGGACTTGAGCATCCGCGTTTTTTGGTATCTGCGAGGGGTCCCGGAACCAATCCCTCGCGGATAAGGAGGGCTGACTGTAGCGGGAAATGTGCCGCTTGTTGGAGCTGGTAAAATGTATAAATGCCAAAACTGGAAAGTGTGCGGCAACAGCAGAGCTATATGATGGGAGAAGTTAACCTGAATCTAGATTTGGATAAACAGACTATCTCGTATCAGAAAGGTAATGCATTCAGGGTTATTTTCTACAACAATGTTCCACAACCCTACAAGAAAGCAGGCCATATTGGATTGACCTCTCAAATCATGCAAATTAGAATGATCCAGATTTACTTAAGAGTGCAAAGGTGCACGGGTATTTTATCTAACAGTGGTTGAATTCAACATATTTGAAGAGATAGATATTGAGGACCTACTGACTCTATATATTTAGGCAATGCTGGTATATTCTCCCTGTGAGTTTCCCTCGGGTGCTCTGTTGTGTATTAGGAGATTAACCAGTTAAAATCTGAGGGGAGTTGATGAGAATAAAATGGGGTAAGGATATGATTAGATTAATTGGGTGGTTGCTGGTCAGTACCAACTCACTGGGCCGAGGTGCTTGTTTTTAGGCTGTATAACTCCGACTCTATATTGGTACTAAAGGTTAACAACTCTGCAGCAGAATCTTAAAGTATACTTAAAGTTCTTGCACAGTGCTAGTGCAACTTTGCAAAGCTGTCATTTGAAAAGATTGACAAAGTCAAAAGGTTTTGTTTTTGACAACATGGAAAAGTAGGTCAATTGTCCTATAAATCAGGAAATGACTCGCATCTACAACGGATGTTAAAATATTGATCAATAGCTGCTGACTGGCTGAGGCCTCCGTCAGTCAGAGTTAGCCATGGATACTGCATCCTAGCTGTCTAGATATGCAAGCCCAAGCAGTACGATATGGAGAGCAAGCTGTTGCCCATGCAGCAGCTCTCCCTCTCCAGGCATCTGATGATAGAGACTGATAGAGTTTGGTACCAGAAGCATCGCAGGGGTTTCCAGTCGGCGTTGAACTCAATGTAGGACCACCTTAGGGCTCCAGCTCTGGGTTTCCCCTTGGGGTTTGCTCCCAAAGCTTTTCCCATGAGTGGGTATAGCAGCAAGCCGGTGGAGGTTTGAGATGAGAGCTTTCCTTCTCCTAGATGAGATGATGAGCCCCATCTGCCTGAAGCGACTGGTTTTAAGGCACCAGTATGCCTTTGCCCCGTCTCCTGTCAGTAGAAACCGCTCCGACAGGCTTAGCAGCTAAACCACATGTGAAGGCCAGGAGCTGGACTGGGTTGTCAGAGGCTATTTGAGACACACACCATTAGGAGCATTTAATAGGTAGTGGGAGCTCGTCCCCATTACCACCCCCGGCTAAAACAACACAAGGATCAGCAGCGGCCCTGGGGAATTAACAGTTCGTATTTGGAATTCTCACTGTGCTAGCGCAGCTTCACTGCCCAATCAGGATCGATGACTTTGAAGTCCTTAATGCTCTCCAACAAGCAGTAATTGATGCTAGGTTAACTTTAAAGCATGAAATTGATGGATTTTTAACAACCAGTGATTTGGAGTGGGGTCACACATCAACTCTGATCTCTCATTGACTAGAATAATGGGCAGAATCCTGTTCCAAAGTTACCATATTATCAAGGGGAAAGCTAGAACTGACACAATTGATTGTATTCAATGCATGAAGAAGTGATAAGAGATGGACAGGGCCAGTACTTGGAAACTTTCCTGTTGCCATCAGACATTTAAAATAAGGTCCTGCAGAGAAAGCCATCAGCTCTGGTTGCTGCACATGGATTTGAAAGCACCTTATTGACGTGGCGAGGAAACTAAATGGAGCATAACAGGCAGCTATTCAAATTGGCAGTGTATTGTGCCCCAGCTAATCAACTGAATAAGATAGAGAGCCCACAACAGCATTATATGCAGTGTATCTAGATGGATGTAATAAAGAGAAGTTGGTGAACCAGGCAAATGGAAAACATACAGATATGTAGACAGTCCAACTAGAAAAGGGGCTTTACTAGACCTTGTACTGGGGAATGAGTCTAGCCAAAGACCTGATTGTTGTTAAAGATGGCACCGAGCTACAATTGAGTTCATGTCTCAGACTTAGTAACTTAGGATTGTAGGAATGATATTTGGGAACAGCATGGCAAAACTGGGGACAGGGATGAGGGGAGTGAGAGGTCAAGGCAGTAAATGGATGTCAGAGTTCAGGTTGGAGCACTCCGAGGCGGAGGGCTGAGGGCCCTGAGAAGATGGTCAGTGATTCCCGAGGTCAGCCAGCAGGTCCGGGCGTTGGAGCTGTAACTCCACAAAACACAGGAGCAGAATTAGGCTATTCAGCCCATTGAGGCTGCTCTGCTATTCAATCAAGGTTGATTTATTATCTCTCTTAACCTCATTATCCTGTATTTCTCTTTTTAACCTTTGACACCCTTACCAATCAAGGACCTATCAACCACTGCTTCAAAAACACCCAATGATTTGGCCTCCACAGCCGTTTGTGGCAATGAATTCCAGATTCATCACCCTCTGGCTAAATAAGTTCCTCCTCATGTCTATTCTAAGTGGATGTTCTTATATTGAGGCTGTTTCCTCTGGTCCTAGACTCTCCAACTACTGGAAACATTGTCTCCACATCCACTCTATTGAGGTCTTTGATATTCAATAGGTTTCAATGAGATTCCCCATTATTCTTCTAAGATCCAGTGGGTACAGGCCCAGAGCCATCAAACACCCCTCATATGTTAACTCTTTCATCCCAGAAGCATTCTCATGAACCTCTTCTGGACTCTCTCCAATGCCAGGATAGGTAAGGGGCCCAAAACTGTTCACAACACTTCAAATGCAGTCAGAATAACACCTTAGAAATCCTCAGCATTACATCCTTTCTTTTATATTCTAATCCTTTCAAAATGAATGCTAACATTGCTTTTGTCTTCCTTACTTTGACTCAAATCTGGAAGTTAACCTTTAGGGAATCCTGCACTAAGGCTCCCAAGTCTCTCTGCACCTCTGATTTCCGAATTGGCTCCCCATTCAGAGAATAGTCTATGCCTTTATTTCTTTTACCAAAAGTGCATGGCCATACACTTCTTATACTGTCACTTCTTTGCCCGTTCTCTTAATATGTCCAAGTCCTTCTGCAGACTCCCTGCTTCCTCAACACTGCCTGCCCCTCCACCCTATCTTTGTATCATCACAAAGCCCTGAGGTCAGTGAACCCAGAGGTCAAAGCCTCAAGGTTGGCGAGTCTGGAGCCAGATGCCTGTGTATCCTTGTCTATTACCTGGAAGTCAAGAGGTCCAGAGGTAGCCTATCTGTTTTTGTGAATGTGGGTTGTTTTTTGTTGTTGTTGCTTGTTGTACGTTGGCTGCATGTTGTTCTGCTTCCGTGGGCATACTGTGTTGGGGCTGGAATGTTTGGCAACACTTGTGGGCTGCCCCCCGTACATCCTCAGATTTTGTTGGTGGTTAATGCAAACGATGCAGTTCACTGTAAGGTTCAATGTACATGTTACTTCAATGTACAGTTATTGGACATTACTGAAGTTTTACAATCTGAAAGGCATGAGCTGAGTAGATTAGATCAAAACCACTACCACAGTGAGGAGCAACACACATCAAAGTTGCTGGTGAACACAGGAGGCCAGGCAGCATCTCTAGGAAGAGGTACAGTCGACGTTTCAGGCTGAGACCCTTCGTCAGGACTCACCAGCAACTTTGATGTGTGTTGCTTGAATTTCCAGCATCTGCAGAATTCCTGTTGTTCACAGTGAGGCATCTAAGATGTATAGATTTAGTCCAGAGACTAGAACCCCCTTCTGAATGCAGCAAATAATGTATGTCAACTATTAGATTTAATTATGAGATTGATAGGCTTTTATTCATGAATTGTATTAAACAATACTGGGCTAAACTGATGTATGGAGTCAGGTTGCCGATCAGCCATGATCTCACCGACTGAATGGTTGACACCATTCTTTAAAAAAAACTTTTGATTAGATTTGATGGGGTAATCAGAAACTGTTTCCTCCAGTGAACATGTCCAGAACATGAAGCATAATCTTAAAATGTATCCACAACAAAAGGCAGTGAGGTTTCAAACTTTCTCCCCTAAAAACCTATTAAGACATGGGTTAAGTGAACATGTCAATGCTGATATTTTTCTCACACGCTCCTCCTTCCCTTTCTCCCATGGGCCACTCTCCTCTCTTATTGGATTCTATCTTTTTTTAAAATCCCTTTACCTTTTCCACCTATCACCTCCCAGATTCTCACCTCATTCCTCTCCCTCACTCATCCACCTTCCCTCCTCACCTGGTTTCACCTACAACCTGCCAGCTTGTAGTCCTTCCCTTCCCCCAACCTTCTTATTCTTGCTTCTTCCCTCTTCCTTCCCAGTCCTGATGAAGGGTATGGGGCGGAAATGCTGAATGTTTATTCCTCTCTAAAGATACTATCTGATCTGTTGAGTTCATCCAGCATTTTCTGTGTTTTGCTCAAGATTTCCAGCATCTGCAGAATCTCGTGTTCGTCAACACTTATTGTTTGGTTTTAAGTAGGTAAGAGTGTAAAGGCTTACAGAATCAAGGCAGGTAGATGCAAATCAACTATAATCTAAATGACATGATACAAGACATGCTAGGTACTGATTGGTTGCCACCTATCCAGCAGAACTCCTATGGAATATTTACCTGACACTAAGATCCACTCAGATCTGGAGAAAGTGACACTGTGTAGTTAAAATACTTGGAAGAGATAAGCTGACTGAGAACATCCCATTACACACCCCAAAGTGGGAGCACTCCCAGTGTAGGACTGGGGAGAGGAAAGAAAGAAATTCCAAATACCCGAGCCTAGTCCTACCACGATTGATCTTCGTCAGATGAATGCTCTTAAGGTTACATCAAACACAAACTCATTGCACATTTCTTATAAATACTGAAATCTACTGTGGTTGTGAGAACTGGACAAATAGTACTTACTGTCCAAATGGATACCAACGGTGTTTCGTTGTGTAGAACATTTTGCTGAGCTCTTCGATTGTAGGCCCCTGTTTATCTCGCAGCCCGTCTTTTTCTAATCTGGCCTTTAGTACCTGTTCGTGAGTCTCCTCTTTATTCTCCACAGGGGATGGTCGTGGGATGGGCTGAAAAGAGTATGAATCAAATTTGGGAACTGATCAGCCAGTAACAGTGAACCATATCAGATCAATTGTTCGAATATGGCAAGTATTCCTGCAGCCGATTGACCGCGTACTGAACTGATTAGGCCTCCTATGCATGACAGGCACTCTCTTTTGGGTGCAGGCTTTTGAGCGTGCATTTTTTATTAATATCACTGCGCCCAGTTCATAGCTCCCTCATTGTAAGTCACCCAGTGTATACGGCGGCTAACATGGCTCATTAAAAAAACTTTTAATCCGCTGCTCATTCGTCATTCATGCTCTGCACATAGGTAATAAATAGGACAACTTAAAAATTGCTTTTGAGGTCCTCAAATTTAGAGAATTGAAACAGTGAAGATGGTTATACAATCTGCACCAGGATCTACTGATAGCATACCCCCATCCGTTAATCACTTCTCCTCTTTGTCCAAGCTTTAGGTTACCTCCCTGACCTAAATACGCAATGCGCAAATAGCAAAAAAAAGACAAACCAGAAACACATGGAACATGAACCAAATAACCCTCCAAACGCAAATCATCAGAGCGCGTTCAGTGCTGAGGACGTTAAAAATTAAACCGCAGATTCCCCTGAGATAAAGTCCCATAGCCATGAGTCACGCTTCCAAGGCGATCAAACCCAAGACTCCAGCAGCAGTGACAGGGGGAATGGTCAAACACAGGCAGATGGCATTTGCCTTCTGTTCTCGTCCTTGTCAATTTAAATCTCGCTCCACGCTTTAATCGTTAAGAAATATTGGAGCCAAACATGACTTCGTGTTCTGTTATTATAAAACAACGGCTTTACACTAATCCATCAACCTCACTGAATTCCCCAAGAGATAGCAAAAATACCAATTGTTCAGTGTTTTTCCAGCGGGAAGGCTGTCAACAAATGTAGAGCATGGTATTAGGATTGTACAGCTCTTAAATCTAATGCTGTGTTAATTCAAAATTTAAACACTAACAGGAACAAACACTAAGACCCAGGAACTATTATAAACACAAGAGATTCTGCAGATTTTGGAAATCCACAGGAACAGACACAAAATGTTAGAGGAACTCAGGTCAGGCAGCATCTATGGTGGGGAATGAATAGTCAACATTTTGGGTTGAGACCCTTCATCAGATCTTATTCAACAGGAACTGTCATTTATTCCTTAGACAAATAAATCCAAAAATACCATTCTAGTTAAAAAAAAAACACCTTCAACAATAATATTCAAATTGTCGTTTCATTAAAAATAACTAGTCTGGCAGACTATCTGTATTATGATATCCACCCGTTTAAATGAGTCTCTAGAAAAAACACTGGGGTGCATTATCAATGACACAATAAACCAGTTCCTCCCTCACATGCTTACAGCTGAAGTCAGGAATCAAAGAAAGGACAAGTCAGCTTATGAGAAATATCAAGAGCTCAAAAACTAAACAGTCTGGACTATAAAAACTTGAGCTTGTTGCTTAGCCCATCACCCCTGCTGGGGCAGAGGCTGCCGAAAGCATCTCGCCACAGTCCCCTGTCCTGGGCCAGTCTTTCAAGTTTTTCCCCAGGTGTAGCCCATCTTTGAAGATGCTTCCTTTCCCAGGAATGAGGTCTTTGGGCTTCTTTTGATGTTTCTGAAGCTCTGGGTTTTTACGGGATGTGGTTGCTAGCCGCTTGACCAATCCTCCCCCTCTCATGGCCAAGCTTGAGTCTAGCTATGACGGAAATTGAAGAGATTACATTAAAAAATGAAATTGGGCAAGCACAACCATTTTCACAGCTGTAATAAAGGAAAACCCTAAAGTAGTGTATGAATGAAGGAAGGGAAAGAGAATCAGAAAGAAAAGGAAAGAGTGGGCTTTATTAAAGGTCAAAACTGTAGCTTTAATTTGTAGGTGGAAGATCTGTCCTCATGAAGAAGGTGATGCAAGTGTTGACAGTGAGGAGAAAAATATGAAATACCATAAATGGGGATAAACAGTAAGAAACAACATTCAAGGAGGCTCAACAACTTTAAAATGTGGATGCCATTTCCCAGGCTTTTAAAAAGTAAGGCAGGAAAAAGTGCACATTTGATTACAAGTTTCTATTCGTCTTTGGCTAAGGATGTGAACCCAAAAGACTGGAAGGCTACTGACATGTAGTCGTTTCCTGTAGTGGAATCTAGAACCAGAGGGCACAGCCTCAGAATAGAAGGACCACCCTTTAGGACAGAGATGAGCCAGAAGGCGGTGAATTGGTGGAATCCATAGTCACAGACGGCTGTGGACGCCAAGTCACTGAGTACATTTAAAGTAGAAAATGATAGGTTCTTGATTAGCAACAGCGTCAAAGGTTATGGGGAGAAAGCAGGAGAATGGGGTTGCAAGGGAAATTAAATCAGCCAAGACCGAATGGCCTAATTGTACACTTACGTTTTATGGCACTTGGAGCAGGCAAACAAAGCAAGGGAATGTACTAACTGTGGTAGAACAGAGGGCTTTGAGACACGTATACACTAATTATTGAAGGTAGCAACAGAACAGAATGAAAATAAGTCAATATTCAGAGAAGCACAGATTAACTAAAATATACAGATGTTGCTGGCATCATCTATCAAGACAGGTGGATCGTGCCAGAACTGTGTAAAACTGTAATTAGGCAATAGCAGGGCTCTCTGTACAATGTCAGTCACTACACTATAGGAAGGAATGTGAGAGCACCAAAGAGAAGAAGGGAAGATTTACAAGAATTCTGGCAAAACTGGAGAAATGTGGTTTGAAAGAGTGATTGTCTATGTTGGGGCTGCATTCTTTGGAATAAAGGAACTGATGGGGAGATTTGAATGAAATGCATAAAATTATTACAAGACCTACATGAAATAAACAGGAAGGGCATATTTCTTTCAGCAAAGAAGTCATTAAATAGATGTAATTTCAAGTTCATTGGTAGGAATATTAGATGAAAGTTGATAAAAGATTGAACAGGTAGCAGGAGTGTGGCACTCTCAGTCTGCAATGTGGATGAAGACAGAAACCTTCACCAGCACTTAAAGGAGCACTAAATAAGTGCAAGATTAGAGACTAAAGGTCAGGAAATGGGACTGTTATGGTTTATTAAATTGTTCTAGCTATGAAATGTTTCTAAGTTATCTTGTCAATGTTGAAATTGTATTGAGTAACTCTATGTCTACAACAAAGTATACACAATGTAAAATAACTCCAGCATAAACATGTGTAATTACTCAGCCCCACCTTGGTGTGCTCGTATGGGATGTCCACTGACGGGTGGTAACAAACAATTGTCCGTCCATCTGACGTCAATGCAAGTTCAACTTTACTGCCAAGAAATGAAGGTAAAAATAAGACCAGGACAGTTGAGAATCCCACCCCTCCTGCTTCTTCTTAATGATGATCCCCGCCTCGGTTCCATTGCCCAGTTATTGTCCAGTTCAATAACTGGGCATCATGGCCCTGACAAGCTATGATACAACCTCCACAGCTCCCTTGGGTACAAGACCATCAGCGAAGAAATCCCCTCTTCGCCATCGTCTTAAATTCTGCCTTCAGTTCTTACAGTCCTTCTACATCCTCTCAGCTGCTAACCCATTAGGCTTCTCAGAATCTCATGGTTCAATAAAACCACCTTTTTCTTCTGAACTGAAAGTTGGCTTAGTGGCAGTCTTCAAATCTAGTCAAATCTTTCATTGTTAATCAACCCTTCATTCCAGGAATCGGCCTGGTGAATCCTCTCTGAGGTATGATTAATACTAACAGATTTTCCCTTAAATAAGGAGACTAAAACTGTATTTGGAATGTGATCTCTCTCACATCTTCTTTAGTCATGGTGTGACTTTGCAATTTTTATTTACTGCAGGAAAATCTAGTTTTCAGTAAGAGAATCAGAAATGTAATTACTCACCAGTTATAGTCATTGGGAAGAGCAGTATATGTAGACTTCTGGCAAACACAACTCCAGCCTCCACCTAAATAACAGAAATTGGCTCAAGTAGTATTCCCTCACACCACTGCTTTAAATGTAACTTTCTTTAGTCAACTTACTATCAGTGCATTTCAAAAATCTTTATGGAACAAATTCAAATAAAATCTTACGTACAGACTTTCTTATCTTTAGATGTGACACAAAATATCTGGGCAATAAATGTTAACTTCTCTGCTAATGCATTTTGAAGTTTAAAGTTCAAAGAAATTATTATCAAGGTACATATATGTCACCATATACCATCTTGAGTTCATTTTCTTGCAGGCATTCACAGTAAATACAAAGAATATAGAATATATAATAATAAATAGGAATAAATATTAGGAACACAAGTGGAACTTCCCAGTGGCCAAACATTTTCATTCTGATTTCCACTCAGATGTGTCGGTTCATGGTTTCCTCTCGTGCCATGGTGAAGCTACCCTCAGGGTGGAGGAACAACACCTTATATTCCATGTGGGTAGCCTCCAAAATGATGGCATGAATATTGATTTCTCCTTCCAGTTAAAAAAAATTCCCTCCCCTCTTCTTCTATTCCCCAGCCAGTGTCTTACCTCTTCTCACCTACCTATCACCTCCCTCTGGTACCCTATGGTCCACTCTCCTCTCCTGTCCGATTCCTTCCTTCTGAGCCCTTTATCTTTCCTACCCACCTGGTTTCAGCTATCGCCTTCTAACTATCCTCCTTCCCGTCCCTCACCTTTTTATTCTAGCGTCTTCACATTTCCTTTCCAGTCCCGAAGAAGGGTCGACTGTTTATTTCATGAATGCTGCCTGATCTGCCGAGTTCCTTCAGCACTTGTATGCATTGCATAAGATGAAGAGTTCTTGAAAGTGAGTCCATAGGTTGTGGGAACAATCCAGTGCTGGGGTAATTCAAGTCATCTCCTCTGGTTCAAGAGCATGACAGTTGAAGGGTAATAACTGTTCCTGAACCTGGTGAATTCAAGTCCACCAGCCTTGAATTTTCATACTCTTGCAAATTTAAAATTCTAACTAAATTTCATGCAACATATCAGAATACAATGGAAGCATCCTACACTACATGAATAATGGTGTATCCCAGAGGCCATTAAAATCCTACAATAAGTTGCATGATCCCCAGAGGAACAAACCAGCCGTTTCCCATCCAATTTCAGTATTTTACCCACCAGTTCTGTACACTTACATGTTCATCGCAGGATCTTTACTCTTATCCTGTCAAAATAGGGGTTTGTCCTCAACTTCCTTCTTTCCTGATCAGCTTTCATGCCCCACAATTCGATGTGGCCCACCAGAGATTTATTCCCAAAACGCTCATTTCCACCACAAATGGCCATTCTTGTTTCCATTGAGCTCACTCCCTTATACCCAACACACTGTCGGACAGCACAGGGTTGCAGCTGATAGGCATCAGCGTCATTCTCACAACGTGTAAACTTGATATGCAAGCCTTCAGAGTCTAAACAATGTCTGGGAAATTCAACAATGAAGAAGTTTGAAAGTTGTGCTGTAAATTTCTCCATCACCAGGACACATCACATCCTGAGAGTTCAGTCAGCAGGAGTGAAGGTGTTGCAATGAGAACCTGTTTCTGTACCATAAACTTTCAAAACAATCATTGTTGTTGTTATGAACAACTTCGGGGTTGCTCAGTTGCTGGTCATGGCCCTCAGCTAACCGTAATATCAACACTTTGACCACTTGAAGCCCGAAAGTTGATTGGGAATGCGAGGCCCGATGGCTGAAGGCCTGGGTTTTCAAGTCCACTGAGGAAGTCAAAGCCCATTGTCAGTGAATCCCTGAGCCCAATGGAGGCTTGAGATGGCCAGTCCTGGGATTGGACTGTGCATGTGTGTGGGTGGGAGGGAGGAATAACGTGTTTTGTTGGTGTGGAGTTTTCACTTTCTCACTATGAGACCAGAAACCAGTCTCCATCTGAACCACAAAGAGATGCAGATTGGTAGGTTAATTCACCACAGTAAGTTGGCCCCAGGACAGGTGAGTACAGTGGTGGCAGGATATTGATGGGATTGTATGGAGAATAAATAGCATTAGTGAGCTTGATGATCAGCTTAGATTCACACGAAGGGCTACACAACGCGTAGAATCACAGCTCCTGCAGATCTCCATTCAGCACTCATGTACTTCTCCCAATCACATTAATCTGCATTCAGCACTTATCCCATAGAAAACCTACAGCACAATACAGACCCTTCGGCCCACAAAGCTGTGCCAAACATGTGCTTACCTTAGAGGGTTACCCATAGCCCTCTATTTTTCTAAGCTCCATGTATCCATCCAGAAATCTCTTAAAAGACCCTTTTGTTTCCGCCTCCACCACTGCCGCCGGCAGCCCATTCCACGCACTCACCACTCTCTGCGTAGAAAACTTACCCGACATCTCCTCTGTACCTACTTCCTTACACTCTCATTGGAACGTATCTACGCAGAACCCCACGCAAATATGCCCTGAACATTTGCCACATTTCTTCCGTACGTTTCCCTGAGAACATCAGTTTCCAATTTATGCTTCCAAGTTCCTGCCTGATTGCCTCATATTTCCCCTTACTCCAATCAAACATTTCCCAACTTATCCATTCCTATCGCTCTCCAATGCCGTTCTGATGATACAGCTCCCTCAACGCTGAGACCCAACCACTGGACTGCTGAGGAATCTGAGACTGGACTCCCTCTTTCCTTTACAGGAAAACAGACCAATGACCCTTCAAACAACTCTTGGCCGTTTCAGGGAAATGACAACAGCACAAGGAAATCTGCAGATGCTGGAAATTCAAGCAACACACACAAAATGCTGGTGAACGCAGCAGGCCAGGCAGCATCTCTAGGAAGAAGTACAGTCGACGTTTCGGGTCGAGACCCTTCATCAGGACTAACTGAAAGAAGAGATAGTAAGAGATTTGAAAGTGGGAGGGGGAGGGGGAGGGATGGAGCTAAAAGCTGCAAAGTTGATTGGCAAAAGGGATACAGAGATGGAGAAGAGGGATGATCATGGGACGGAAGACCTAGGGAGAAAGAAAAGGGGAGGGGAGCCCAGAGGAAGATGGAGAGCAGGCAAGGAGTGATTGTGAGAGGGACAGAGAGAAAAAGAGAGAAAAAAGGGGAAAAATAATAAATAAGGGATGGGGGTAAGAAGGGGAGGAGGGGCATTAACGGAAGTCAGTGTTCATGCCATCAGGTTGGAGGCTACCCAGATGGAATATAAGCTGTTGTTCCTCCAACCTGAGTGTGGCTTCATCTTGACAATAGAGGCGGCCATGGATTCACATATCAGAATTGGAATGGGACTTGGAATTAAAATGTGTGGCCACTGGGAGATCCTGCTTTCTCTGGTGGACGGAGCGTAGGTGTTCAGCGAAATGGCCTCCCAGTCTGCACTGGGTCTCACCAATATATAGAAGGCCACACTAGGAGCACCGGACGCAGTATATCACACCAGCCGACTCACAGGTGCAGTGTTGCCTCACCTGGAAGGACTGTCTGGGGCCCTGAATGGTGGTAAGGGAGGAAGTGTAAGGGCATGTGTAGCACTTGTTCCGCTTACAAGGATAAGTGCCAGGAGGGAGATCAGTGGGAAGGGATGGGGGTGGGGGGAGACGAATGGACAAGGGAGTCGCCTAGGGAGCGATCCCTGCGGAAAGCAGACGGGGGGGGGAGGGGAAGATGTGCTTGGTGGCGGGATCCCGTTGGAGGTGGCAGAAGTTACAGAGAATTATATGTTGTACCCGGAGTCTGGTGGGGTGGTAGCTGAGGATAAGGGGAACCCTATCCCTAATGGGGTGGCGGGAGGATGGAGTGAGAGCAGAAGTGCGTGAAATGGGAGAGGTGCGTTTGAGAGCAGAGTTGATGGTGGATGAAGGGAAGCCCCTTTCTACTTTCATCAATGATTGTTATCTACCTGTAACACAGGTGGAGGCTTGATCACCTAACGTCTGTCTGGAAGAAGTCCTCAGACTCTACATTTCAAAACTTCCCCAAAATTGTATCACCTTAATCTAAAAAGGGCTTCCGAGATGGCAACACGTCTCCTTACTGCAAAGTACAATTATTTCTTGCCAAACCATTGTTTCCCTTTAATGACCAGTCTTGAAACAATGATTCAAATTTCCATTTCCCACCCCTCTCTGAATGGGAAAGGATGGTGACTGTACTAAGCTGGCCTAATAGATAATATTTTGATGTGTGTTTGTGCTTATCCGAGATAGCTAAGAGACGGGAAAACAACACAAGTGGTGGTGCTGTTAGTTCAGAAATGGCAAGAGGTTGTAAATCATAACTGATCTGCATGGAGGAGCCTTAAGTAAAATGTGGTGAATGAAGGTAGAGGACAGGTGAAAGACTGTTTCTTGCTCCATGGACTCTACCCAACCTGCTGAGTATTTCTGGCAGTTTCAGATTTTCATGTAGCCATAGGAATGGTATAATGATTAAAACTGCAGATGCTGGAAATCTGAAATAGAAACAGGTCCTAACAGAGTCAATAAGCTGAAATTTGAACTGTTTATCTGTCCACAGAAGCTTTCTGACCTGCTGAGAATTACAGCATTTTCTATTTTTTTTAAATTTCACACGAAAATATTGTATTCCCAGTACCAAATGCTGATGTGTGCATGAGCGAAGGGGGTGAGGCAAGTGTATGTATGTGTCGGGGTGGTGACGTGCGGAGGCTGGTGGAGTAAGGAGGGGCTGAGGTTAAGCCAGAGGCCCGGCAATTTCCAGGCACCGATAGCCCAGAGACTGGGATGGGGATGGGGTTGGGGTGGCGGGATGCAGTACTCATGAATATAACAAGTCGGAATCAAAAACAAAACTGGGAAAATGTGTTATTTATAGTTCCCTATCTAGACGTCTTTAATCATGAAACTCAGGTTACTGGTGTTTGTCTGAAGCCGGTAAATCAGTCAGCGAAGAGGGCGGATTGAGCTCTCGAGTAGGTGGGGACCATTAATCAAAAGCTCGGTTCTCTATCAACACCAATGACCCCAGGCCGCCTGTGACTGTCTATCTGTCCTCTGCTCCCGGTGCCTCTGACGTCTCTGTCCGTAACAGTGACTGTACCTCTGACCGCCACCGCTCCAACCCCGGCCACCAGCCTCCGTCCGACCAGCAGCGCCATTTTGCCGCTTACCGGAAACGGAAAGGAGTCTTCCCCGTCAAACTGTTCCGACTGGAAACGGGGTCCGGGGTCCGGGGTGCACTGGCTACTGGCGGCAACCTTGCAATAGTGTCATCAGTAGTTTAATTGTTGGGCCGGGTGGAGTTTGGGCTTGAGAAGACGAGGCATTCAAGACAGTCACACTCGACAACTGAGTTCATAACTAAATTACCAATCTCACTCTTTGGTCCTAGAGTTAACTCAATATATGCCATTGTCGCTGCCACAAAGTTTGGAAATGAACTGCAGTGGAGGAACAATACCAGCTCAAATATTTTCATAACTGAAGAAAGCCTGATAGACATATTTGTAATGCCGTAAAGGGGATGGAAGGGATAGAGGCAGTGGGACAGTGGAAGGAAGGAAAACACAGCGAGTTAAAATGAGAGAGAGAGGGACTGGGATCTCAGCCAAAAGACAGAGGGTAATTTTAAAATCATTCCTGTTAGTTTCAAGGTGGTTACCGAGAAAAATGGGGCTGGCCTTGAGATTTTAAATTAGAGTGAGACCAATTTTGTTGGGATTTGGCAGGCATGAATTGGGATTCACTGTTTTCCTCACATCTGAATCTGAATCACCGATATACGGTATGTGGTGAAATTTGTTTCAGTAATGCAGTGCAGGGAGCAGTACAGTGAAATAGATGAAGGATACTACAAATTACAATTTTATATATAAATAGTGCAAAAAGGAGACCAAGTATAGTGAGTTATTGTTCATGAGTTCATGGATCGTTCAGAAATCCGATGGCAGAGGGGAAAGAAGCTGTTCCTAAAATGTTGATTGTGTGTCTTCACAGACATCCCACCTCTCCCGGAAGTTCTGGGAGTCTCCCGCATATTAATAGTGGCTCCCTGATGCCTGCAAATTATATACGATATCCTGGAAATCAATTTTTTTGAGAGGGAGTGAGAGAAAAGCAAGAGAGAGCGCGAGAGCGACCACGAGAGAGAGAAAGCGCAAGCGAGAGCGCGCCATGGCAGAGTGTTCCAAAAAAAATATAAAACGTACGTCACCCTAGACTACACTAAAGTGTACCCCTGCCTAATAGGGGTCAAAATAATGACAGTGTTGCTCGCTGCACTGTTTGCAACAGTGACTTTTCTATTGCCCATGGTGGGTTAAGACTGTAAAAGACACGTTGAGGTGAGTTTAACAGGTGTCATTTGTTCATTAGCATAGCTAACGTTATTTAAACTAGCTGGCCAGCTGCTAAGGAGCTAGTTTATTTCAGACATCCCACCTCTCCCGGAAGTCTCCCGCAAATTGATGGTGCTACCTCCCTGTAATGAGTTTTTGCAGGGTGGGATGTCTGGTCTTCAGGCTCCTGTACCTCCTCTCTAAAGGTAGCAATGAGAAGAGGGCATGGCCTGGCTGGTGGGGGTCCTTAATGATGGATACCACCTTCCTGAGGCATCATTTTAAGAACATAAATCATAGAAATCTATAGCACAATACAGGCCCTTCAGGCCACAATGTTGTGCTGACCACGTAACCTACTCTAGAAGCTGCCTAGAATTTCCCCACTGTGTCGCCATCTAGTTTTCCAAATTCCATGTGCCTATCTAAGAGCCTTTTGAAAGACCACCTCTACCACTGTTGCTGATGGTGCATTCCACACACCCACTATTCTGTGTGAAAAACTTGCCCTTGACATCCCCCCCCCCCTCCACCACCGTACCTACTTCCAAGCACTTCAGCACGCCATGATGGAAACAGTCGACACTTCGGGTGAGACCCTTCATCGTGGCTGGAAAGAAAGAGAAGTCAGGTTATGAAGATGGTTTGGGGGAGGAAGAAGAACAAGGATTCTAGATGATTCAGATATTCCTCAGTGGTCAAGGAGGTTACGTGCTGGACAAATAATTCTTTCATTGTTTTTAGGGAGAGCACAGTGGTACAACTACAAGAGCCATTGCCATACAACTTGAACAACCTGGCTTCAGTCTGGACCTCCGGTGCTGCCTGGGTGGAGTTTGCATGTTCTTTTTCTGGTCTGAGGAATTTCCTTTCGGTATGTGGGTTGCTGACCTCATGGCCAATATAAATTGCATTAATGGTAAGAGTTTCCCTTCAGCTTTACTGTAAAAGCCCTGGTTGTGTTCCAGTGCTCCTTGCAATTCTGGTGTAATCTACCTAGTCTTCAAAGTAAGTTTATTATCAAAGTCTGCATATGTTTCAAAATTCAAAGTTTCAAAGTGCATTTATTATCAAAGGATGTATAAGTTATACAGCCTTGAGATTTGTTTGCTTATAGGCAGTCACAAAGCAAGGAATCCGAAAGAACCCAATTAAATAAGTTAAACCAAACCCCCACAGCCCACAGAGAAAGAGAGAAGGAAAAACACGAAACAAATTATTTAAACAATGGAAGCAAATAACAACAACAGCTTTCCAAACCAAATGGAGTCCTTAGATCCAATTCCCCAGAGTAGGCCCAAAGGCTCGATTTCAGTTAATCATATTAGTGGGGCAAATCGCTGCAAAACTCACAGACACGAAGCACAGTAACCGGGGGGCAGTCTTCACAGACCCAGCATTGCAGAGAGAGAAGCCCCCAGACTTATACTAGCTTGAAATTCATTTTCTGCCAGGCATTAACAGGAAAATAAAGAAATAATTTACAATAAAATGGTTTTTTATTCTGTCTTCTCACCTCATGAAGGAAGGCATCCTATTGGCCTGTCCTTTTAAAGATATGCGCCCCTGCCCAGCTGTTCCTAGAGAAAAAACTACTTGCTGAAGGCAAGATGTTAACACCAGGGCAGGAGGACTAGTGGTTTCAGGGCCACCGTGGCTATGAACCCTGATAATGCTGAGTGGTCCAGCACCTCAAGAAGCCCTTTGGCCGAGCATGATGCCAATTCAAACTAATCCCACCTGCCTGCACGTGGTGTACACCTCTCCATTATGTGGAGGCACCCACCATTCTCTGTATGTCAAATAGAAAACTAAATACTCACCTCATAAACTTCCTTGAAACTTTTCCCCTCTCACTTTAAACCTCTTTAACTTATTATTTTGAGACATAGCATAATAATAGGGTCTTCTGGCATACAAGCCTGCACTGCCCAATTACACCCTTGTGAACAATCTCACCTCGGGTATTTTGTAGGTATTATTACGGACTTCACCATCTCCTGAATATCTTGTATTTATGATTGCTGTCAGTGCTGTTGCTGCCTGAACTTAATGATAATTTTTTTTCAGATTTCTGGGATCTGCAGTACTTTGCCTCTGGATTCCTTTAGATTTTGTTGGTGTGCCATTCCTGTAGATGCTGAATTGTGCAAAGTTAAGCACAAATATAAACTGGATTGTGGAACCTCCATTGGCAACAATAGTACTCCAGAATTGTGTGTGTTTGATATCATGGTCTGCCAACACTGCATCCTACTGGCAGATGTTGGTACTGCATGTACCAAATTGGCAGCTGGAACAACTCAAGCCTCAGATGTGCTGGTGTGTGTCAGTTGCCATATTAGAACCATTGCTACCTATTGTACCCGGACACTGGGTTCTTCACAGAAGGCTTCTGCAAATCTATTACCATCTAGTTTGTCCCAACCCATTTGTAGTCTTAGAGTCTACTTTTCTGAAGATAAAAAAGCCATTCAATCTTTTTGTTAGCTGCAACCTCTCAGGTTTTTTTTTACTGCAAGGAAACTAGAACTGCAGACAATATTTAAGGTACCTGTCCCAAAGGTGTTTAAAATATCTTCACAGCCTTATCGTTGGTTACGTGCTTATTTCAGCCTAATTGGATAGAAACACCAATGCACAGGAACAGAAGGGTCTGTGGAAAGTGGTGTATATAGCCCGGTCCATCACAGGCATCACGGAGCACTGCCACAAGAAAGCAACATCCATAATCAAGGGTCCCCACCACCCAGGCCAAGCTGTCTTCTTGCTACTACTGTCGGGCAGGAGGTACAGGAGCCTTAGGTCCCACACCACCAGGTTCAGGAACAGTTATTACCCGACATCAATCAGGCTCCTAAGCTGACATGGCTAACTTTACTCACCTCAACAATGAACCAATTGCACAACCTGCAGGATTCATTTTCATGGGCTCTACAACTCATGTTCTCAGTATTATTTATTTATTTATATTTGCATGACTTATCTTCTTTTGCACATTAGTTGTTTATTAGTCTTTGTTATTTATAGTTTTTCATCAATTCTGTAGTATCTCTTTATTTTCCTGTAAATGCCTGCAAGAAAATGAACCCCAGGTAGTGTATATGTACATTGATATTACATTCTCTGTGACTAACTGAGCAAACCACACATTTGTTTAAACCAAATGAAAGAATGTGACAACTTTTTGTGATAAACACTTTGCAAAGTGTGACACTCACTGATCAATAAGATAGCACATACTAAACTTACAGAACATTGCCTGATGGATGTTATGTTGGTCTCGTCCAAAAGTATTTTTTCTTACTGGTGAGTCTTTATCCGTAATTTGATTAGTGCTCAAGGCAACAAAGCAATGCAAGTTATCGTCCTCCTGGGGATGCTAAGAGGGGGTCAACAGCTGACACTGAAAACACCTATCTGCAAGACATTCCAGTAGGATGGACTGGACGCTTCCTTTTGGGTTCAGATTCAGTTGGATGGAATGTCTGTGAATCCATGAGTCTGCTGGAGGCTGAAGACAGCCGTTGCTGGGATTAGAGGACTGTGTACGTGTGTGGGTAGACGGCCATTGCTGGGATTAGAGGACTGTGTACGTGTGTGGGTAGACGGCCATTGCTGGGATTAGAGGACTGTGTACGTGTGTGGGTAGACGGCCATTGCTGGGATTAGAGGACTGTGTATGTGTGTGGGTAGGTGGGAGAGAGGAACAGGTCTTGGTTAGCTGTTGTGGCTTTGTCGCTTGGTATATTATTCTGTGTTGTGGGAGGTGGAGAGGGTCATTAACTTTAAATTCCTTTCATTTCCAGCACAGGAGTGCCATTACAAAGACGGCATAGCAGCACCTCTACTTTCTTAGAAGTTTGTAAAGATCCGGCATGTCATTTAAAACTTTGACAAACTTCTACGGATGCACAGTGGAGAGTACCCTGACTGGCTACATCAGGGCCTGGTGTGGAAATACCAATGACCTTGAATGGAAAAGCCTACAAAACATAGTGGATATAGCCCAGTCCGTCACAGGTAAAGCTCTCCCCCATTGAGCACATCTGCAAGGAGGGCTGTCACAGGAAAGGAGCATCCATCATCAAGGACCCCCTCCATCTAGGCCATACAGTCTTCTCACTGTTGCCATCAGGAGAGGGTACACGAGCCTTCGGACCCATACCACCAGGTTCAAGAACGGTTATTATCCCTTAACCATCAGGCTCCCGGTGCAGAATGGATAACTTCATTCACCCCAACACTGAACTGATTCCATATTAAGGACCTCACTTTCAGGGACTCCACAACTCATGTTCTCAATATTTAGTAGGTGTCTATTATTATTTTGCTTCTTTCTTTTTTAGTATTTGCACAACTTTTGCACATGGGTTGTCTGCCTTTGTGTGCAGTTTCTCATTGTTTCTATTGTGTTTCTTTGTATATGCTACAGATGCCTGCAAGAAAATGAATCTTAGGGTAGTATATGGTGATACGTGTGTACTTCGATAATAAATTTACTTTGAACTTTGAGCATTGTGGGCGTGCAGTGTTGGCACCGGAATGCGTGGCGACACTTGCGGACTGCTCCCAGTCCATCCTTGGGTGTGTTGGTCGCTAACGTAAATAACACATTTCACTGTATGTTTCCATGTTCATGTGACAAATAAATCTGAGTCCGGACCTGAAGATGAGTGCTGCCAATGGTTTGATGAAGCGCTGTTCACCTAATCCCTTGTGCAGCTCTAAACTACTTAACCCCACTGTAAACTCATCCCTCCTCAACATCCTCAAGCATCCCTCTGTCAATGCATTTACTTGCATCTTCAGCTGGTGGACACCCATAGAATTCAGCCTCATCCTCAGGCAACGTAATTCGTCAGCAAAGCGTTGGAGGGACTCAGCAGCATCTGTGGAGGGAAATAAACAGTCGACATTTCCAGCCAAGTCTCTCCATCAGGATTGGGAAAGAAAGGGGAAGAAACCAGGATGAGAAGTTGGGGGAGAGGGAGGGGGAGGAGAGAAGGGGCATCTCTATGGTGCATCTGATCTGATGAGTTTCTCCAGCATTTTGCATGTATTGCTCTGGATTTCCAGCATCTGCAGAATCTCTTGTGTTTATAATGTAATTCCTCTCCTGGATAACAGCATTCTCAAAATCCTCACTCCAAACCACCCATGCAACACATGACTCCCACTCACTGCCTCCTTACTGGGAGAGAGAGAGAGCACAGATAACATTGGACGCAACACTGGACAGAGGAATAGCGGTGGTCCTCAGCTGTCATCCTGCCAAGGGCAAGGCCATGGAGACTGGCATTCCTCAGGTGGGAGATTTGTGTCTGTCTTATTGGATGTAACACTGGGCAGGACAGTAACCTGCATTTTGTGGTAGATAGAGCAAAGGTGCTCGATAGAGCTGTCCCCCAGTCATTGCCTTAGGCTCTGCGCCATCAGTCCCACAAACCTGGCTGTCAAGAACTGACAGACCAAGGCACTTGGTAACTCGTTGCTAGTGGGTGGAAGGGATGGTGATGACGGGACTACAGAAGTTTATTTTGAATGGCCAGACTCACCCTTCAACCCTCACCTCCCAAATCAGAACCTACATACCCACCCCACACCCCCTACCCCCTAGCATGCAGAGCTGCAGGACAGCAGCCTACACAGGGTTTCAGAATCCTGGGGTATAGTCCATCTGGTCCTGGGGACTTACCTACACCTTCCCTACGGCCCATGAAGTGTGCCAGCCTTTTAACCTAATCTAAGATCAATCTAACTCTTTCTTTCTTCATAGCCCTCCAGTTTTCTATCAACCACGTGCCTGTCCAAGAACTTCTTAAATGTCCCTAATGTATCTGCCTCTACCATCACCCTTGGCAGGGGCGACATGCACTCTCCACTCACCTTACCCCGAAACTTTTCTCCCATCATCTTAAATTATACCCCCACACCTGGGAAAAAGTCTTTGGCTAGCTACTCAATCTATGTTTCTTACCATTTTGTACACCTCTATCAAGTTACCTCTCATTCTCCTTCTCTCCAAAGAGAAAAGCCCTAGTTCGCTCAACACACATTCATTAGACGTACTCTTCAGTCCAGGCAGCATCCTGGTAAATCTCCTCTGCACCGTCTCTAAAGCCTCGACATCCTTCTGTAATGAGGCAACCAACTTAAATGATTTTTCTCCCAGGCAGCAGATCCAGTGATGACCTCAACCCAAAATTCAAACATACACTTGAACTCTGAAGATGGTGGCAGAAGAACCGGTTTCTTGAATGCCTGCTGGCTTATTCCTGCTCTTCTTACATAGTTATGCAGTGTCTAGTAGTTGGCCAGCAGGGCTTGGAGTGGCCGTGTTGATCCACCAAGACCAGCCAACCCAGGAGGGGGGATATGGGATGAACGACTGCTTCCAATGAACAACTTGGACAGCTTGCGAATTATAGGAAGCTCCATTGGGAAGTAAAAAAACTCATGTTTTTTTGGATTTTTACTCACTACTCTCTTATTTCTAGAGTTGAACAGAATGGTTTCATAAGAGGTGTAGATTTAAGAACAAGTTAGTAGACTTACAGGGCCATAGAGAGCTGCAACACCATCAAATATGAATTTACACCAATCCTGGTTTTATTCCCCTCAGATTACCATCAATTCCCCCAGATTACACCTCTCACCTGCACACTGGGGGTCATTTTCCGCTGTACTGCTGACAAAAACAACTAATTTCATGTGAGATGCACTGAGCGGTCACATTATTGGGGTAGACCTATACACCTACTCATTACTATAAATACCTGATCAGCCAATCACGTGACAGCAACTCAATGCATAAAAGCATGCCTGATATGGTCAACAGGTTCTGCTGTTTAGATCAAGCATCAGAATGGGGGAGGAAATGTGATCTAAGAGACTTTGACCATGGAATGATTGTTGGTGCCAGACGGTGTGGTTCGGTATCTCCAAAACTGCTAATCTCTTGGGTTTTTCACGCACAACAATCTCTAGAGTTTACAGAGATTGGTGTGAAAAACCAGTAAGTGGCAGGTTCTGTGGTTAAAAATGCCTTGTTAAGAGAGAAAGAGAGGAGAATTGCCGGACTGGTTCAAGCTGACAGCAAGACAATGGTAACTGCGATATTTACTGGTTTTATTTTGGATTTCTAGTAACCACAGTACAATAATATTTGACTGGAAGTGGTATGTGCCTTCTTCATCCTGCAACCTGGTGGATAAAATTATCCACCTCTTGTTGAGCCCCGCTGACTGATTTTATCATAATCAGAGTGAAGGCTGAGCAGGTTCAGTAATGGCTGAGAATTTTACCCCAAATATGAAAATGGCACAAGGGTAAGTAGAAGAACCTCATGAGAATGGTGTTTACTGCACAATTCTGCACGGGAATGGGAGTACTAGGTTTCTCAACACTGCCCCAACATGAGAACATTGGATGCAGGAGCAGAGTTAGGCCATTTCACCTATCAAGTCTGCTCCACCATTTGATCATGGCTGATTTATTATTCCCCATTCTTTTACCTTCTCTCTAGAACCTTTGACACCCTTACTAATTAAGAACCTATCGACTTCTGCTTTAAACATACCCAATGACTTGGCCTCCATGGCCACCTGTGGCAATGAACTCCACAGATTCACCACCCTCTGGCTAAAGAAATTCCTTATCGTCTCTGCTCTGTAATGACATCCTTGCATTCTGAGATTGTGCCCTCTGGTTCCAGACTCCTCAACTATTGCCAACATCGTATCCACACTCACTTCATCTTGGCCTTTCAACATTTGATACGTTTCAATGAGATCCCCACTCATGCTTTTAACCTCCAGCAAATACAGGCCCAGGACCATCAAACACTCCTCAAAATGTTCCTGACTGATCTATGCTGGCCTCAGCTGTCCTGTGCTAATTCCCTATAATTATCAATTCCTTGATCTTTCATATATGAATCTGTCTCCTCGTTGAATATATTAAGTGATCTGGTAGCACCTCTGATGGGGGAACATGTCGTGTCCTTTTCAAAGCGGTTAGTCCACCTTTGGTCCCCACCTGGCACTCAGCTCTCACCTGTGGCTCCCCGTAGCTGTTTGCATGCAACAGCGGCCACACCCCGGGCAACGGCTTCGACAAGCCGGCTAAACCAGGTGAGGGTAGCCGACGGGTCTCAAACCCTCGGTGAGATAGGGAGTTGTCTATCCCAGCCTGTGAAGACAGACTCCGGCGGATTGAGCGGACGAGACCAATGGAAGGTCCAATGGTCAAGAAGGCGGTCTCTGCAAGTGTCATGGAACGTGTAGAGCAGGACAAGACACAGAAGACGTCCTGGCCATCCACTGCGCCTAGTCCCATCTCCAGCCGTCTTGACTCTCGTCTTGCCACAGGATCCAGATGGGAATTGGGAAGAGAGAGTGAGGCTGACGCTGCGCAACTCTCCCTCACTTAAGTCCAAATCAAGCGCTAGTCTCGATATCATCATAATGGTGTCGAGGTCCTCATTGACGTCGACAATGGACGAACAACCAAGTGATCTGGACTCCAGCACTCTCTGGGACAGAGAGTTCTTGACATTCAATATCTTCTGAGAGAAGAATTGTTTTACGCACCTTAGTGTGAAATGATTAGCCTCTTGTAACTATGTGCCCTTGTTTCTGACACTCCTACTGTATCACACTGGGGTGCATCACCATTTCACAGTATAAGTACTCTACACCCTACATGAGCTCGTGCAGTTTTCTGGAAGCGATGATTCAAAAAAAATTACAGGACAGTATTTACAAAATTTCTCAAATCTTGGTCCAGGAAAGTGCCACAATTGTTGCCAGCTCGCTATCTCTTGTAAGAGGGGTGCTGGCATTACCAAAAATGATTCAGCTCTCACTTTGACTAACTTAAGAATATTCACAAGACCCACAACCTGTTCGTTAGATCCACTGTTCTCAGATGCTGAGGACCACCTCCCAATGTCTAAGCCTTGCACTAACTGAGATTCCAATCTTCACTCTTCAGTAAGTGCATGATGAGGAACAAGTCATGGTTTGTGTAAAATGGTGATTGGTTTCCAACCCAATGAGGAGTAGCTCCCTGCAGTGTGCTGTTGGAATGAATCATCTTTCATTACATAAATGTATCTTGTAATTTCAAAGCTGATCACTGCTTGCAAGTTCAATACATTCTGAACTAACACCATTCTCTCTTAGGTACAAGTATTTACCTGTGTTTATTAATGTGCGTTAATGCTTTTAGAACATTACAGGGCATGATTAAATCTGTTTTGGGGAACATATGAAGGAGGGGATCTCAGTTGTGTTATTCCTAGGCCACTCTCTTGAGGAGAAAGAGAACAGTACATCTGTTTAGACAAAGGGTCTTGACCCAAAACACCAACTGTCCATTTCCCTCCGCAGATCCTGCCTGACCTTCAGTTCGCTTCTTGTCCCAGATTCCAGGATCGGTGTCTCACCTGTCTCCTTAGTGTATATCTTTCCTGGGCTGTGGTGTCCATCTAAAAGTGAATACTGTGAAGCCTCATTTAACATGGTGAGGTGTGGGCAGGAATTCTCCAGGCTGCTGCATGTCAAAACCAGTGGTTCCTTCCCTGGGATGTTTCCAATTTTAGCAGCACCCACCCATGAGACCATCACCCAAGCCAAGCACAGCCAGTGATGACACTGTGGACTGAGGTTCGGCAGGACTCGTGACTGAGAGATACCCAGGCACAGTAAAGCTGTGCTGGATTCACACTGATGTATTTGGCACTCTACGTAGGGACTTGCTCAGCTCTGGTGGTGACAGTAAGGGAGGAGAGGATCACCACACTGAAATACGTAGATAAATAGTTTATTATTGTCACACATACTGAGACAGAGTGAAAAACTTTGCTTTGCATGACAAGAGGGATGATTTCAAAACCTAAATACCTCAAGGGAGCACAAAAGGGGAAAAAATAATGAAATGCAGAATATAGTGTTGCACCTACAGAGAAAGGTAGACAATACATTTATTATCAAAGTAGGTACATGTCACCATATAGACCTTGAGATTCATTTTCTTGCAGGCATTCACAGGAAAATAAAGAAATACAGTAGGTTTATGAAAAACTATAAATAAACAAACATGTTCTACGAGTCTGTGGTGGCCAGTGCTATCATGTTTGCCGTTGTGTGCTGGGGCAGCAGGCTGAGGGTGGCAGACACCAACAGAATCAACAAACTCATTCGTAAGGCCAGTGATGTTGTGGGAATGGAACTGGACTCTCTCACGGTGGTGTCTGAAAAGAGAATGCTGTCTAAGTTGCATGCCATCTTGGTCAATGTCTCCCATTCACTACATAATGTACTGGGTGGGCACAGGAGTACATTCAGCCAGAGACTCATTCCACTGAGATGCAACACTGAGCGCCATAGGAAGTCATTCCTGCCTGTGGCCATCAAACTTTACAACTTCTCCCTTGGAGCGTCAGACACCCTGAGTCATTAGGCTGGTCCTGGACTTATTTCCCAGCTTAATTTACATATTATTATTATTATTTAATTATTTATGGTTTTATATTGCTATACTGTATTATACTCTATTCTTGGTTGTTGCAACTGTAACAAAATCCAATTTCCATCAGGATCAGTAAAGTATGACTATGACTGACAAATTACCAATGTGCAAAAGAAGAGAAATTGTGTAAGAAAATGCTGAGAACATGAATCATAAATTCCTTGAAAGTGAGTCTGTAGGTTGTGGCATCAGTTCAGAGTTGTGTTGTGTGAGGCTATCCACACTGGTTCAGGAGCCTGATGGTTTTCGGGTAATACATGTTGCCGAATCTGCAGTGTGTGACCTGAGGTTCCTTCTCAATGGTAGTAGTGAGAAGGCAGCATGGTCTGGATTGTGGGTGTCCTTGATGGTGGATGCTGTTTTCTTGTGCCAGCACTCCTTGAAAATGAGCTCAGTAGTGGGGAGGGCTTTGCCTGTGATGGACTGGGCTGTATCCCCAGTAGATTCTTCCATTCCTGGGCATCGGTGTTTCCATACCAGTCCATGATGCAACCAGTTAGATACTCTCCATCCTTCTTGTTGCCAATTGGCGGGTGGGCGATATGTTTCTTTTTGTGCAAGACAGGAGTTGGGGGTTTGGGGTCTGATGTTCTTGTTGGTGTGTTTCTGTATGGGCCATCTGTTAATTTTTGTGTGTAAGAGAGGGGATTGGGGATTTGATGCTACTGTTGCTGTCCTTTCCTGCAAGGGAGGGTTTGATGTTAACTGTCGCTGTTTTTTTTTGTGATAGAAAGGTTTGGGAGTTTTTGATGTTCCAGCTGCCATTTTTCGGTTGAATGATCTGTTAGTTTTTGTGTGAGGGAGAAGGTTAGGAGTTTGGGGTTTGATATTCTAGCTGCCATTTTCCATGTGGGCAATCTGTTATTTTGTGTGAGGGAGGGGGTAGAGGATTTGGGGGTTTGCGAGATTTGTTTCTTTTTCATGCACAGGGGTTGATGTCCTTTCTTTCAACAACTCCCATGGTTTTTCCGTATTTCATGACTAGCTGGAGAAGACAAACATCAGAGTTGTATTGTACATGCATACATTGACAATAAAATGAACTTTGAACTTTGGAACCTTTGAATCATGCATCTATAGAAGTTTGTCAAAGTTTTAGATGACTAGCCAAATCTTCACAAACTTCTTAGGAAAACAAACTGTTCAGTAAAAACGCATTAGGTCAATATTCACAATTTATTATTCCCTTCATCTTCTTATAAGCTCTACTAGTCATCCCAGTGTCCACTAAAATGAGCCCTTTGGTGGTTAAGAACTGCACATTGGAAATTCATTTTGGAGCATGTCTTTGTATTCATCCAAGGAATGTCAATCATTTATTTCTGCCCAGTCTAATGTTTACAGCAAATGGAAATGGGTTGAAGTTCTCCATGGAAACGAGCATACATTCCATGACACTGTGCAAGGCTTGAAGGTGGTTGTCATGTTTAGCTGGTGTTCCTGATGTCTTCGTTCAATTCTGCAATGTGAGACAGTAAGTGACGCAGACAAATCCAACTCATACCAGCAGTTGGTAAATTCCTGGCTGTTGACCAGAGGAACCTGTCATGAAATGACTGGCTTTTGTTTTGCCTCTGCTGGAAATATTTTAATATATCTTTGAGATATTTTGGAGTTTGACATCTGGACATGGATGCTTAGCGGCTGCAGGGCCTCAGACAATGTATGAGATGAGATGGGGGCTTCTGCTCAGAAAGTAAGGCCAGAAATCACAGGAAACACTCAGTAGGAAGACAGCTTCTGGGAGAGAGAGAGAAAAAAATACTTAACATTTCAGATCCAAGACTTTTTGTCAGAATCTTACCAGTTCTGCTGAAGGGTCCATTGACATGAAACATCAACTCATTTTTCTCTCTGCATACACTACCTGATCTGCAAGTGCTTCCAATATCTTTGGTTTTCATTTCAGCCTCTGTAGTTTTAAACCATATACATAGGAGCAGAATTAGGCCATTTGGCCCATCAAGTCTGCTCCACCATTCCCTCATAGCTGAGTTATTACCCCTCTCAATCCCACTCTCTTGCCTTCTCCCCGTAAACTTTGATCCTCTGATTAATCAAGAATCTATCAAGCTTCACCTTAAATATATTTAGATTTAGATTTAGATTATGAGAACACTCAGTTCTCTTTTATTGTCATTTAGAAATGCATACATGCATTAAGAAATGATACAGTTTCTCCAGAGTGATATCACAGAAAACAGGACAAACCAAAGACTAACACTGACAGAACCACATAATTATAACATAGTGCAAAGTTACAGCAGTGCAAAGCAATACCATAATTTGATGAAGAACAAACCATAAGTCTCAAAGTCCCGAGTCAATCGACTCCCGAGTCCCCGATAGCAGGCGGCAAAAGGGAAAAACTCCCTGCCATAAACCTCCAGGCACCGTCAACTTGCCGATGCCTTGGAAGCAGCCGACCACAGCCGACACTGAGTCTGTCTATCCGAAAACTTCGAGCCTCCGACCAGCCCCTCCAATACAGCCTCCTGAGTGCCATCCTCTGCCAAGCACCTTCGACCTCGCCTCAGCCACTGAAACAGGCAAAGCCGAGGATTCGGGGCCTTCTGCTCCAGAGATTCCGGTTACCACACAGTAGCAGCGGCAGCGAAGCGGGCATTTCAGAAGTTTCTCCAGATGTTCCTCCGTGCTCTCACGTCTGTCTCCATCTAATCAGAATTGTGCACGGTCCCCTACTTGACAGATTTCAGATACCATTCACTGGAGAGGCCGCGCGCACCGCCATCTTCTCCTCCTGTGAACTGGCCTGAACAGCTGTGTGGCAATGAATTCCCCAGATTCGCCACCCTCCAGCTACAGAAATGTTCCCTCATCTTTGTTCTAAATGGATGTTCCTCAGTTCTGAGGCAGTGCCCTCTGGTCCCAAACTCCTCCACTATAGGAAACACTCTCTCCACCTCCGTACTATCTAGGTCTTTCAATATTCAATAGGTTTTATTGAGATCCCCCTCATTCTTCTAAACTACAGTGAGTACTGGCCCAGGGCCATCAAACAATCTTGATACGTTAACCTTTCATTCCTGGGATAATTCTCGTGACCTTCCTTTGGATCTTCTTCAATGTCAGCACATCTTTTCTTAGATACATCTGTCCCCAGTCATCTTGTATTCCATGTCACCCTTATCTGTCAAGGACTGAGTGGCGGCTGCCCAAGCATCAGCCACCCCCCCCCCCCCACATTAAGTCATGCACAGGTGTTCTCCATTTCTCCATTCAGGAAATTCACCCCAACATCCCAGTTTAAATCCCGTGACGATCAGCAAGTGGTGAAATGGGCAGGATTGTGAGGTATGGATCCTGGATCAGCCTCGCCAGCTACTTGAAAACTCACCCATACACAACCCCTTGGGAGAACACCATACTCGACTCAACTGTGTGCACTAGTGCTACCACTGCCCTATAATCTCCATGTAAGTAGATTTTCCACCTGACCTTCAAGGGCATCTGAGAGCAGAGCATTCAGCAAAAATGGTGTGGTCACTCAGGCAGCTCCAGCTCTGCTTTGGGGCCTCATGGGAGGCTACCAGCACATCACAGAGCAAAATGGCTGGCAGCTGGCAAAGCACAGGCAGTAAGAATGACATCTCTCAGTCTGCACAACCTCAAGACAACTTAACATTACTCACACAGAGATATGTTGACAGCCTTCTGTGGAGCTGCAAAAGCAAGGTACAGCTCACGTATGGATGAATGCTCAAAGAAAGCCTTTAACCAATGGTTTTAATACATGCTTGCACATGAACAGAACTACAATGTGTGACCAATATTTCAAATGATATAAAAATCACCTTTTTATAATGTTCTCTTTATTCTTTTGTGGCCTGGTACCTAAAAAAAATTCAAATTTCAATTTATTATCGACGTTATGTGTAAGTTATACAACCTTGAGTTTCACTGTATACAGGCAGCCACACAGCAAGAAACCTGAAAGGACCCAGTTTAAAAAAATACCAACACCCAATGCATAGAGAGAGTGAAAAAAAACAAAAGATTCAAATAAAAGCAAGCAATAGCATTCAGAATGGACCAGCAGCCCGAGCAGGCTGCAGCCACAGACTCAACCTCAGAGCAGAGTAAAGGACACAGCGCAGTGAGCAGAATCGGCCTGACCCTCGCCTCTTGTGCCGAAACCTTGCCTCTTCAATCCATCCAGACCCGCGTTTAAATTGTCCAAGCATCAGGTCGTCCCTCGCACTGGGACCTGGGCCCCGCCACATCGATACACTTTGGGCGTGGACCCTGCCGCTACGTTCTGGCCTGTACCTGTCCTTTCCAAATCGGCCCAGCGCTCAGATTGATCCCACCTCGCTCCTGATTTGGGTGGATTGGCTCCAGAACTCCTCCGCTTGCTCCAACTCTGTCTCTGACTCCGACTCCATCTCCATCTCAAGCATGCTCCGACCACTTTCCCTTGACCGTGCTTCAACCTCACTCCGACTTTGCATCACACCCGCACACCTCGCCCCTCGAGGCAGCTTTGGCTTCGCCCGTCTCTTCATCATTTGCTGTGACTGTTTATCACAATTTTCTACAGAAAAAGTGTTACAAATAATTCAGTTGTATTTCTTGCTTTATGAACCACCAGTAACTTGTCACCCCATCTTTAGTGGGCATCATCTTAATTCAGATTGAATTGAATTGAATTGAAGTGAATTGACTTTATTACATACATCCTTCATATAAATGAGGAGTAAAAATCTTTAAGTTACGTCTCTGTCTAAATGTGCAATGTGCAATTTATAATAAATAGTATGTACAACAAGACAGTTAATATTACATAGAAATACAATTGTATCAGCATGAATTAATCAGTCTGATGGCCTGGTGGAAGAATCTGTTCCAGAGCCTGTTGGTCCTGGCTTTTATGCTGTGGTACTATTTTCCAGATGGTATCAGCTGGAACAGTTTGTGGTTGGGGGAGACGCAGGTCCCCAATGATCCTTCAGGCCCTTTTTACACACAACTCTTTGTAAGTATCCTAAATAGTGAGAAGTTCACAACGACAGATGCACTGGGCTGTCCGTACCACTCTCTGCAGAGTCCTGCGATTGAGGGAAGTACAGTTCCCATACCAGGCAGTGATGCAGCCAGTCAGGATGCTCTCAATTGTGCCCCTATAGAAAGTTCTTAGGATGTGGGGGTCCATACCAAACTTCTTCAACCGTCAGAGGTGAAAGAGGCGCTGTTGTGGCTTTTTCACCACACAGCCGGTATGTACGGACCACGTGAGATCCTTGGTGATGTGCATGCTGAGGAAATTAAAGCTGTTCACCCTCTCAACCCCAGATCCATTGATGTCAATAGGGGTTAGCCTGTCTCCATTCCTCCTGTAGTCAACAACCAGCTGCTTTGTTTTTGCAACATTGAGGGAGAGGTTGTTTTACTGACACCACTGTGTCAGGGTGATGACTTCTCTGTAAGCTGCCTCATTATTATTTGAGATTAGGCCAATCAGGGTAGTATCGTCAGTGAATTTAATTAGTAGATTGGAGCTGTGGGTGATGACACAGTCATGGGTATACAGAAAGTAAAGGAGGGGGCTTAGGACACAGCCCTGAGGGGCACCTGTGTTGAGGGTTAGAGGGGCAGAGGTGAGGGAGCCCACTCTTACCATCTGCTGGCTATCTGACAGGAAGTCCAGGATCCAGCTGCACAAGGCAGGGTGAAGGCTGAGGGCTCTGAGCTTCCTGTCGAACCTGGATGGAATTATGGTGTTGAATGCTGAACTGTCGACCAAGTACAGCATTTTCACATAAGCATCCTTCTTCTCCAGATGTGTAAGGACGGTGTGTAGAGCAGTGGCTATTGCGTCATCTGTGTCATGGTCCGGTCCGTGAAGTCAGTATTCTGGTTCACGGTCTGGTCTATAGTTCCTTATTCCTGGGTTTCTGGTTTTGTTGTAGGCACATGATTCTCATTTTGGGGCTGAGACATAAATACCTCTGCAAACCAGGGATTCCCTGCTGGACTGTTCTGTTCCCTTCCCTGTCCTTCCCCCCCTCACCTGTCTCTCTGCCTGGATACCTTGCTTGACTCTCTGCCTGCTCACCTAGCCGGGATACCCCACCTGTATCGCTGAAGTTTTACCGCCAGAGCAAGACCGGAGCCTTGTTAGGTCAAGATAAGGAACTGTCTCTCGTTGTGTGGAATTGTCTCTCTGTGTCCTCTCCTTCGCTAGGTGGGTCTGGCCATCTGCCGCCACCTTGTGTTGGAAACTGTCTCTGTGTCCTCTCCTTCGCTAAGTGGTTCCGGCTGTTTGCCACCACCTTGTGTTGGGATCGGTCTCTTCATGTTCAGCATTCTGTGTATGAATCCCTGCCCTACATTCTGTTCCCAAGGATGGGTCCCGGCTCTGTGTTACATGTATGAATCCTGGCCCTATGTCCTGTTCCCAAGGAGGGGCCCGGCTCTGTGTTCTGTGCTCCCGTCTCTTGTAGTCCAAGGCTCCATGCTCCTGAAGGCCCTTGTCCAATCCGTGCCTAGTCCAGTCCTATTCGAGTCCTGTCCATGTGCATTTACCTTGTGTCTCTCCCTACCCAGGAGTTCCTCACCCAAGCCATGTCCAGTCCTGTAGCTTCATCTTGTCCTTGCCTAGTTCTGGAGTTTGAGCCCGAGTCAAGTCCCAGGTTCTGGGTCCTTGCCCAGTCTCTGGCTTGGAGTTCATACCCAAGCCTCAAGACCCCAAGCCTGTCTCCAAGCCTCAAGCCTCAAGACCCCAGCCTCAAGCCTCAAGACCAGGACCCCAGCCTGCAGCCCCAAGCCTCTAGACCCCAGCCACATCCTGTCCTGCAGTCATGTCATGTCCTTACCTGGTTCTGGGGCCCGAGCCTGAGGCAAGACCCAGGTTCTGGGTCCTTGTCCAGTCTCTGGCTCGGAGTCCAAGCCCAGGCTCCTAGTGCATAATTCCTTGTCCGGGTCCCCTGTCTTGTCCATGTCCTAGTCCAAGTCTGCATTCTTGTCCCTGCTCCTTGTCTGTATCCTGTCATGTCCCTACTCTAGTCAAGTCCTATTCTTTGTACTTCAGTGTCTGTGTCTTGCATTTGGGTCCATTCCCAATGCCCCCATTGTGATAATCTGTTGATTAGTTGTGTCGGTAGGTGACCTGTAGGGGGTTCGGTGTGGGTGGTAACATGCTGCAGATGTGGTCCTTGACCAGCCTCTCAAAGCATTTGCTTATTATTGAGGTGAGTTGTGAGGATTATGTTGTATACAGCATAAGTGTTGGTCCGTCTGGTTGTGTATAACAAGTTTAAAACACTACATCTACAAAATTCCTGCAATTAGGAAATTCGGTTCCTCTGGAAAATGAAAATAATTCTGAGTTCTGAAGAAAGTTTCGGCCCAAAATGTCGACTGTTTATTTTTTCCATTGATTCTGCCTGACCTGCTATGTTCCTCCAGCATTTTACGTGTGTTGCTTTGAAACTAATTCTGTTGTTACAATAAACACAAGCAATTCTGCTGATGCCAGAAATCCAGAGCAACACACACAAATTTCTGGAGGAACATATCAGGTCAGGCAGTATCTATGGAGAGGGATAAACAGTTGATGTTCAGGCCAGGACTTCTGATGAAAAGTCTCAGCCTGAAAGACCAATTGTTTATTCATTTCCACAGATGCTGCCTGACCTGCTGAGTTCCTCCTGCATTTTATGTGTTGCTATTGTTACAGTGGCATACAATGATAAGCGCTACCACTTCAAACTTTTTGAAGTGCTGTTCAAAGTTCAAAGTAACATTTATTATCAGAGTACATACGTGTCACCACATACAACCCTGAGATTCTTTTTCTGTGGGCATACTTAGCAAATCTATAGAACAGTAACTGTAAACAGGATTAATGAAAAACAAACTGTGCAAATGCAGATATAAATAATTAGCAATAAATAACGAGAGCATGAAATAACAAGATAAAGAGTTCTTAAAGTGAGACTATCGGTTGTGGGAACACCAGACATAGAATGAGTGTAGTTATCCCCTTTTGTTCAAGGGCCTGATGATTGAGGGGTAGTAACTGTTCATGAACCTGGTGGTGTGAGTCCTGAGGCTCTTGTGCCTTCTACCTGATGAAGCTCCAGATTAATAAACCAGCTGGGTGACATTAAGTCGATGAAAGATCTTCAATTGCCTGCTTCTCTTTCTCCAGATGATGTCCAACCTGCTGAGTATCTCCTGCATTTTCTGTTCTTATTTTGGGTTTTCAATATCTACTATGCATTAATTTTTTGAGTTGTTTTGTTAAGTATTTTGAACTCAGGAATTCTGACAGTCTCAGATTTACCAGTCTAACAACAAAGTCAGAAGGCATTGGTTTAAGTCCCGATTTGGGACAGGTATGAATAATTTTAAACATACAGTTGAGCAGACACACTGCTACAGACTGAAAGAGTGCAATGCTCTCAATGTTGGACCCTTTCAGACAAGACATTAGCTCAAATTGCAATCTTTATTCTCAGTTAGACATTAAAAATATCACATAGCACAACCTGAAGAATTGATGTTTGGAATCATCCAAGCCTGTCTTATTTTCCTGATCCTTAGTTCCCCTTTTACTCATTAGTGGAAACATTTTTGACATCCATCCCATAGCTCCTCGGTTCTGCCTTTTCTAACCTTGCTAGAGTAAATAATTTTTCATAATGGAGATTGGAAATGTTCACAATATTCCAAAGTACTTCATGGCATTGAAGAACTTCTAAGTGGCTGTCACTGTTCTAACAAAATGCTGGCCAACATACAGTCAGCTCTCACAGGTAGCAAGGGGAAAAATGCCAATATTTGTGTCGACTGAAGAAGGGTTCCTCAGGGTAGGACATACAGTGAATGGTAGGGCACTGAGCAGTAAAGTAGAAAAGAGGAATCTAGAAATACAGAACTGTAACTCCTTGAAAGTGGCAAACACAGGTAGGTAGGGTTGTAAAAGGAGCTTTTGGCACATTGTCCTTCATAAATCAAAATTATTTGAAGTTATATAAGGTGTTGGAGAGGACTAGTTTGAAGTAATGTGTGCAGTTGAGGGGAGTCGAGGAAACACACACCAGTCTTCATTGAGGGATGAGAAGTGAAACGGGTTCCCAGGTATCAACATCTCCAATATGTACCCAGCATACTGATGCAATTACAAAGAAGGGATGACAGTGGCTATATTTCATTGGGAGTTTGAGGAGAAGTGATATGTCACCAAAAACACTCACAAATTTCTATGGATGTACTGTGCAGATCATTCTAACTGATTGCATCACCATCTGGTATGGGGGGGGGCACTGCACAGGATCTGTAAAATCTGCAAAAAGTTATAAACTCAGTCATCTCCATCATGGGCATTAGACTGTTCAGCATCGAGGACACCTCAGAAAGGCAGCATCCATCACTAAGGACCCCCATCACTCAAGCCATGCCCTGTTCTCATTGCTTCCATCAAGGAGGAGATACAGGAGCCCAAAGACACACACTCAACATTTCAGGAACAGCTTCTTCCCCTTCGCTATTAGATTTCTGAATGGACAGTGAACCCATGAACACCACCTTGGTATCTCCCTCCCTTTTTGCCCCATTAATTTAGTTTAATGTTCATATATGTAGATTGTAATTTATAATTTTTATTACTGTGGATTGCAGTGTGCTGCTACTGCAAAACAACAAAATTCACAAAGAAGTCCAGTGATACTAAACCTGATTCTGATTTAGTCTGGTCACCTACTGTACCTATAGGGAAGATGTTAATAAGATTGAAAGAGTACACAGAAATTTTACAAGCATTTTGCTGCATCTTGAGGACCTGAGTTATAGGGAAAGGTTGAATAGATTAGGAATTTATTCCCTGGAGTGCAGGAGATTAAGAGGAGATTTGATAGAAATATACAAAATTATGAGAGGGTATAGATACAGTAAATGCAAGCAGACTTTTTCCACTGAGTTTGTGTGAGACCACCACTGGATGTAATGGGTTAAGGGTGAAAGGTGAAACATTTTTAAGGTGAACTTGAGGGGGAGCTTCTTCACTCAGAGGGAGGTGAGAATGTGGAGTGAAAGTGATGAATGCAGGTTTGATTTCAACATTTAAGAAAAATAAGGATAAGTACATGGACTGTGGAGGTGTGGAGGGCTATGATTGAGGTGCAGGTCGATGGGACTAGGCAGAATGAATGTTTGGTACAGATTAAATGGGCTGAAGAGCCTTTTACCATGTTGTGGTGCTCTCTGACTCTAATGTATATTGATTGGCTGGGACTTCAGGTAGAATAGTCCTGCTCCAAATCCCTCAAGGGAGAACACCAGTATGTGCTTCAAACAGCCAAATCCTGACAACTCTTAGCAACCCCTGCTGCCCGTTACAGTGACAATGTAGAGTGTGGTATCGCCTTGCAAGCCCTGAGCACATTTTCAGCTCCAGGTATTATGGCAGTGGTCTGGGCTCCACTCAGATGCAGGATAGCAACTGCTGGTGTTGCAATGGAAGATGCAACATCAACCATCAGATGCTGCTCTGTGATTGGGTCCATGAATGCACCGGCAGAAGTTGGCCATCTCGTCCACATTAGGAAGTATGAGGATCCAGACTCTAAATGCCTCTGCTTGCTCCTTGACATTGGGCATCCTCACTTACTGGCAGGCTAGCAGATGCCCCGGCCATTTCATTGTCATCCATTATTGGATCTGCTGCCTCTCGTACTTCACTTCCCAGTAAAGTGGCGTCTATGTTGTCCTTTCCTCTGATCCTGACCAAAGGCCACCCAATTTGATGACCCGCTGCACTGCAGATCCCAGCTTTGTGCTTTGCCCTCTAAACTGTGCATGTTTGGTTATCACAATGAAAAGTCAAAGTAAATGTATTATCGAAGTACTATATACAGTCCTGAGGTTGCAGACATTTACAGGAAAGTAAAAAAGTACAATAGAGTTAATTAAAAAAAATGATGCATAAACAAAGACTGACAAGCAACTCATGCAAAAAAAGACAAATTGTCCAAATAAAATAATAAATAAATAATACTGAGAACATGAATTGTATAGTCCTTGAAAGTCTGTAGGTTGTGCCATTGTGATGTTGAAGAAATAGGTCTGATAAGAACAACATAATTACACTATGCAATAAAGTTTTACGAGATTGAGAACATGGGAGATAGAATATGAGGAGGAGGGTTAAGTAGGAAGATGCTGTCATCTGTGAGATTTCAGCCAGAGCTCCATTGGTACATTGACTTGCAGGTATTGCTTTCTGCACTGGGGACCTTGGTGGCCTCTGCTCCCTGTCCTATCGGGAGAGGGGGAAGTGTTGGTGAACACTGTGGTGTGCCACTGGTAGTGGACTATCTGGTGGCAAGTGCAAAACGTGTGAAATTTCCAAACTGCACGGGATCTGTTACATTATTTATTTAGACATAAGCTGTGGAACAGACCTTTCCAGCCCACGAGGCACACTGCCCAGCAACCCACCCATTTAACACTAGACTAATCACAGGACAATTTACAATCATCAATTGGCCTAATAACTAGTATGTCTCTGGACTGTGGGAGGAAACGGGGGCTCCCAGAGGAAACCCACACACTCACGGGAAGAACTTTCTTACAGAGGAGCTTCACGCGAACTGCTACGCCACCGTGGTATGGTTACTGAGGATGAAGCTGCGGGTGCCTAAGTCAGGTCCCAGTGTGTGGGAATGGGTTCAGTGCACTAAGCAGCACCTGAGGCTTGTCGCGCACACTTATCCACCATCCATGCCCATTTCTGATCACACTTACAGGGAGCGTTGCCATAAGAAAGCAGCCGCCATTCTGTTGTTTGTGATCCATTATCAAGGACCCCACCATACAGGCCATGCTCTCTTCTACCTGCTTGGGTAGGAGGTACAGGATCATAGGTCCCACACCTTACGTCTGTGGTGGGAAAGCTGTTGGAAAAGATTCTTAAGGCATTTGACAAGGTTCCACACGGTAGGCTTATTCAGAAAGTCAAAAGGCATGGGATCCAGGGAAGTTTGGCCAGGTGGATTCAGAATTGGCCTGCCTGCAGAAAGCAGAGGGTGGTGGTGGAGGGAGTACATTCGGATTGGAGGGTTGTGACTAGTGGTGTCCCACAAGGATCGATTCTGGGACCTCTGCTTTTCGTGATTTTTATTAACGACCTGGATGTGGAGGTAGAAGGATGGGTTGGCAAGTTTGCATATGACACAAAGGTTGGTGGTGTTGTAGATAGTGTAGAGGATTGTCAAAGATTGCAGGGAGAAATTGATAGGATGCAGAAGTGGGCTGAGAAGTGGCAGATGGAGTTCAACCCGGAGAAGTGTGAGGTTGTACACTTTGGAAGGACAAACTCCAAGGCAGAGTACAAAGTCAAGCTATTGTCCTCAGATGCTTCAAAACCTCCACAATCATCCCTGTAGCAAAGAAATCAGTTGTAGCCTGTCTGAATGATTACCGTCCCGTTGCCCTGACCCCCATAGTGATGAAATGTTTTGAACAGCTTGTCAAGCCTCATGTCACAGCCAGCCTCCCCTCATCGCTGGATCCTCTACAGTTTGCTTATTGTCCAAATCGCTCTACGGAGGACGCAATATTCACCACACTGCACACATTTCTCTCTCACTTGGACAACAAAGACACTTATGCCAGAATCCTGTACATTGATTTCAGTTCAGCGTTCTATACCATCATCCCGCAGAGACTAGTGGAGAAACTGTCGCTGCTTGGCCTTAGCACTGCCATGTGTCGCTGGATTCTGGATTTCTTGACAGAGAGACCACAGTCAGTCCGTGTTGGCAGGAACATCTCTGACTCCATCACACTGAGCACTGGATCCCCACAAGGTTGTGTGCTTAGCCCATTGCTGTTTACACTGCTAACACATGACTGTGCAGCCAGATTCAAGGAGAACCTGATCATTAAATTTGCAGATGATATCACAGTGGTGGGGCTCATCAGCAAAAATGATGAAATAATGTACAGGGAGGAGGTCAAACACCTAGAGAGCTGGTGCAGGGATAACAACTTGATGCTTAATGTCACCAAAACCAAGGAGATGATCGTCGATTTCAGACGGTCTCAGCCTGAGCACACACCCCTCAGCATCAGTGGCTCCACAGTAGAGAGAGTGGAAAACATCAAGTTCCTTGGGGTGCAGATCTCCGACAATCTCACCTGATCCAGGAACACCAATGGGATTGTGAAATGGGCCCAGCAGAGATTGCACTTTCTGAGGAAGCTTAAACAAGCATCACTCCCCACTAACGTCCTAACTACATTCTACAGAGGCGTGGTTGAGAGTGTGCTGACCTTTTGCATCACAACCTGGTACTCCAGCTGCAGTGCTGTCGACAAAAAAGGCTTGCAGAGGGTGGTTAGGGGAGTGGAGAAGGTTATTGGGATCTCCCTACCTTCTGTCCAAGACCTCTTTCAGAGTCAATGCCTCCAGAAGACACGGTACATCATTAAAGACCCCTCACACCCTCTCCATGAACTGTTTGTTCTTCTGCCATCAGGCAAACGTTACGGGAGCATCAAAACTAAAACCACAAGAATACTAAACAGCTTCCTCCCACAGGCAGTCAGACTGCTAAATAGCTGCTCTACCTGACTCTGCTTTGGACACTTTTTACTTGCACTGGACACTTATAACTTGATTTTAACTGACATGTGGCTGTTGTGTTTTACTATTTATTGTTATGTTTATTATTTAGTGTTGCATTTGTTATGTTATGATTGCACTGCTCCTGGGAAACGCTGTCTCATTCTGCCCTGCAGAGCTGATGTACGGTTAGAATGACAATAAAGTTTTTTGAATCTTGAATCTTGAATCTTGAAAGTAAATGGCAGGATACTTGGTAGTGTGGAGGAGCAGAAAAATCGGGGGGTACATGTCCACAGATCACTGAAAGTTGCCTCACAGGTGGATAGGGTAGTTAAGAAAGCTTATGGGGTATAGCTTTCATAATCGAGGGATAGAGTTTAAGAGTCGCGATGTAATGATGTAGCTCTATAAAACTCTGGTTAGGCCACACTTGGAGTACTGTGTCCAGTTCTGGTCACCTCACTATAGGAAGCATGTGGAAGCATTGGAAAGGGTACAGAGGAGATTTACCAGGATGCTGCCTGGTTTAGAGAGTATGGATTATCATCAGAGATTAAGGGAGCTAGGGCTTTACTCTTTGGAGAGAAGGAGGATGAGTGGAGACATGATAGAGGTGTACAAGATATTAAGAGGAATAGATAGAGTGGATAGCCAGTGCCTTTTCCCCAGGGCACCACTGCTGAATACAAGAGGACATGGCTTTAAGATAAAGGGTGGGAAGTTCAAGGGGGAAATTAGAGGAAGGTTTTTTACTCAGAGAGTGCTTGGTGTGTGGAATGCACTACCTGAGTCAGTGGTGGAGGCAGATACACTAGTGAAGTTTAAGAGACTACTCGACAGGTATATGGTGGAATTTAAGGTGGGGGGTTACATGGCAGGCAGGGTTTGAGGATCAGCACAACATTGTGGGCCGAAGCGCCTGTAATGTGCTGTACTATTCTATGCTCTATGTTCTATGTTCTACCACCAGGATCAGGAACAGTTATTACTCTACAACCATCAGAAGGCTCCTGAACCGATGTGGATAACTTCACTCACACACATGCAATCATCTGTTTGAACTTCTTCCATCTGGCAGACGTTATAAGATTTTCTGTGCCCGCATCTCCAGACTGAGAAATAGTTTTTCCCCAGAGCTATAATTGCTCTGAATCAATCATTCAAGCATCATCCATAAATTTGTTCTGTTGCTACTTTAATACTGGTTTTACGGTCGTCATGCATCTGAGTTGTGCTTTTGTACTGCTGGACATTGCGTGTACTGGCTGGGTACTTGATTTTATTTATTGTTTATTTATTTTATTTGTTGTTTTACAGCATTGAGTATGAGAGTTGCAAACTCATTTTGGTGCATGACAGATTGTACTATGCAATGACAATAAAGATATTTCAATTTCATCTCAAAACTGAGCTGACTCCACAAGCCTCAGACTCACTTTCACAGGCTCTACAATTCATGTTCTCAGTGTTATTTGTATTTTTATTATTATTTACACTATTTGTCTTCTTTTGCCCATGAGTTGTTTGTCAGATTTTGTTTATGTATAGCTTTCATAAATATTGTATTTCTTTATTTTCCTGTGGACGCCTGCAAGCGAAGGAATCTCACGCGAGTGTGTGGTGACATGCCCGTACTTTGATAATGAGTTGACCTTGGCGGAGTTGCTGGGCTGTGGCACGGGAGTGAGGCTCTCTGTTTGGCCTTGACTCCCCACTTGTGCCTTCTGGTTTCCCTGTCCCTTGCGGACAATCATCTCCGTCCCTCTCCCCCTCACCAAAGCCAGCTCTGAGCACGCACACCTTCACCCTTTCCTAGACCAGATCCACCTCTTCCATAACCCTGCGCTCCCACTGCAAACCGGGCGGCATCTCGAAAACCAGAGCTACCAACCTTCAGAGGCAGCCGATCTCTCACAATCGTCAGATGCTGCAGTTAGTTTCCCGTGTGTGTTGCCTCCAATCCGCTGGGGCTGTCGCGTACCTTTACCTCGCGTTCTCCGGGACAGTGATATTAGTTCCCTGGAATTTCTAAATTTAAAATGCTGGTAGCACTCAGCAAGTCAGGGGTCATCGATAGAAACACGGTTCGCTTCAGTTGTCTTTCATCGCTGCTGCTGAGGGCGCATCGACCTGCGGTTCCAATTCCTCCGTTGTTATTTTGGATTTGTGGCTGCCTCGGTGCGAGGCCTTCACACTACTGACGACAGATTCCGCGATTCTTATCTCTCACCGACGGCGCCGTCAGCCCGGCGAACGGGGAAATTGCCTGTTACCCTGCATGTTCTGTATTGTACAGCCGGATACAGAAATCGCCCGGATGGGACGAATGTGTTCCGAATTCTCACTCAGTAGATCGGCTAAGGGATTTTAGACAAAAGCCGGGTCGGTAATTAAATACTTCCCGAAATGAGCCTGTGATCGACAGCTTCGGTAGTGTACTGCCTCGCCTTGCCCCGCACTATCCGTCCACTGGGGCTCTTTCAAGGACACTAAATGACTCCATTACCTTTAAAAGGGAGCTTTGCATAAAGTGCATGAGGTGGTTTGAGTCCGGGGAGACAAGGCACACGAACACAGAATGGGAGGGAAGGCGTGCTCTCCATAATCATTGTCAAAAGCCGAAGATTTCTCTCTTTTCTGATCTTCATGTCCAGGAATTCTTGGAAACACTTCGCAGCTGCCCCCACCTTAAAGGGGGGGATGGGATTTGAAGAGCCAGAGGGCTGGGGTGATTTTGATGCGGGCGGGGTCTGCAGAAGCTGCGGATGACCCGGGACGGAGGGGGCACCTTGCTTTAAGACTGGAGGCGTGCCAGGTCATGTGACCCAGTTCTTGGAAAGTTCCTGGAAAGCGGCCTGTGTGTTTCTAAAAGGGGGGGGGGGTGGAGCGGAGAGGAAGCTGGTGAGGGCGAATCCTCTCCCTCCAATGAAACAGCTTGTTGCTGGACTGGAATTATTCTCACTAGGAGCGCAGTTTCCGAATCCGTAGACTTTGCGTCTCCCGCCCCTTCCCTCATCAGTCGCGCTGCTTCGCTCTCTCAGCTAACTCATTCTCTCCCTCCCGTCACCCTACCTGTCTCCAATCCCTTCCTCTCAAACCCTCCCCTCCGGTCTTTTCCCAATTGTTGAGTGGGTGGGGTGAAGCGCTAGTGAGCCGTCGCTTTGTTGTTGTTGACGCCAGGCCCCAGTAAATGGCATTTCCTCTGAATTGTATGACGCTGGCCCAGAGTCCGGGGTCAACTGTCCGCTGCTCGAGAAATAATTTAAAGCAGCGACTGTTAATGGGACCCCTCTGATAGCCACGGGACGGAACGGTCGCCCCGTTGCTACATTGGCTCTGCTCAATTCTTTTGCACGTTCGTTTGTTAACAAGTGTGAGTGAGTACACTTCAAACGACCGTATACATTGAAATGTGGTCAAACGAAAACACAAAGTGGACTGGCGCATGCGGAAAGTGAAGCCAGCGCTCGCTGAACTTGTCCTAACTGAGAAAACTCGTTCTCATACTCACTGCGCGTCTATCGGTAAATCCTCGGTGTTTCACTCATGGGGCTGACAGTCAGATTCCTCACACGCGGGGGTTTATTTTCCCAATCTCATGAATCTAGGGAAAGGACTCTGCCCACGCCGTCTGTCTTCAGAAATGAAAACCTCGACTTTCCAATTATAGCGGATGTCCCGCAGGTGATCACAGACTGGAGAATTTCTCTCAGACTATCTCTCTCTCTCTCTCTCCCCCACTCATTCTCACCCCCTCTCTCTCTCTCGCGCGCGCGCGCGCGCTCTCTCCCTTGTTTCTTCTTCCAGATATCCAAGAAAGCGAGTGAGTCGATACAATCTTGTTTAGCAGAAAAGCCCCTTCTCCCAGTGGAAGTTCTTGGTAATGTACATAAGAGTGGAGCTTTTCGTTGTTTGGGGTAACTTTTCTTTAGTTGGACAACCATTTCGCTGAAGTCTCCCACCCTATGACTTGCCAAGAGGCGTCGGACGATGTGAACCCGATGCGGACTGACCAGGGTCCCCGGCGAGCGTCGAGGGCGTCGGAAAGCGACCAGGACCGCATTTCGGCAGCCATGGCTGATCTTCGGCGGGCAGGTATTCAACCAGCATGCCTTCGTTCCATTGCAACTTGTGTGTGTGACTAACACCTTACTGCAAAGTCCCCTTAAAACAAAATATATCTGGATTTTCAATTCTTCTGGTATTTTGGGAATGGACACATTTCGTAGCAATTCAATACTCTTATCTCGCGCCTCGATCTTTGGCGAAGTTTATTGGAAAACTGTTTACAGAATCTCTTTATTTTCATTGCCCATTACTACTGCTGTCTGTAAACTAGAGATCTGTACAAACGCTTAAAAAGCGCTGAAACGGGCTATTCCTGAAATTTGCTAAAACTTAAACGGGAATGATGTTGCATCGTCGCCGCATTTGAAGGTCTCCATTCGCATCTCTCACTTTACCGGGCAAGGTTTTCGATTTCTGTTAATCTATATGAAAAAAATTCATAATTTGTTTATTCGTTTGAAGTTCCCGAAGCCGCCTTAACGGCGATGTCTCTAATTTGGTGCTTTAAAATGACTGAGACGCCATAGACTTGAATAGAAAATATTATGATGAACGAGAATTGACATCTGAAAAAAGTTAAAATCTTCATAACTAAAACAGAGCTGTCGGGGCGGGTTGTGAGTTAGTTTGCGTATGGATAGGAAAATGTCGCATTTACAACCATCTTCAGAAGTACGTGGTATCAGATTTTACCACTTCCGAAAAAAAAGATGGAGTGGATACGGAGAAAAATATGCGCACAGAGAAGAGACTGGGGGCGGGGGGGGGGCAGACTACACGGGCACCGCGTACCAAGGCCGTGCCCACTGAGTTTTGTGCTGTCAAATTATTATCCTGGTCAGTTCCATTTTTAGACAATTCTAGCCCATTGGAGTAAAAGTTGGCGTGAGTATAAGGAAGTCTAAGATCCGATTAACTTCAAACGACAAAAACATCTCAAACTTAAATTCTAAAAGGATACCTTAATTACTGGCAGAAACTTTAATGCGTGTCCACATTTCTGATTTATTTATGTACACTTATTTTAATTATTTTCTTAAAAGTACTACCCTCCCCCTCCCCCCCCCCCCCCATGGAAGGAAACAAAATCTTCCTCCAGGGATGTATAAGTATTCTGGTGCCGCTCAGCTGGGTTCTAGAGAGGAGTCGTTTCCGGGTATAAGTGAAACATATACACCAGAGGATTATTTGTGGAATCAGATTACTGTAGATAGTTCTCCCGCTCTTGGGTCCTTGATGCATTAAATTCTGTTGTCTGGCTGGCTGGGTTGTCCTCCAGGCCTCTGTTCCCCATTCAGAGGAGTTACTGCACTTGCCCAAAGCTGCATTTTGGAGGCCTTACACTTTCTGTTTGTATGTGGGTGGCATCTTGGTGATGCTGTTGGAAGAGAGGATGCTAACGTCTCTAAGAATGGCTCCAGGTATTCCTACAAGAGCTCGATCTCCTTGCACCACTTTTCCGTTATTCAATGATAGGTGAGCCAAAATGTCTTCAAGTAAGCGTAGGCTTCGTTACCATTGCGACCCGATCGGTTCTAATCAGTATAGGCGACGTGACTGGGCCGCGATCGCTCCACTCGCTCTACCCTGTTGCCATTAACACGTAGCCAGATTTTGCGGTGGTCTGCAAACTGCTTATTCATCTAACAAACGCAAAACGCTGCAGGAACTCGGGCTGGAGGAGCAACGCCTCACCCTTTGGGTAGCCTCCAACCTTACCGCGTGAACATCGATATCTCTAACTCCGAAAATTTCTTGCCCCTCCCTATTCGCTCTTGTTCCATTCCCCATACTGGCTCCCCGCCTACCCCTTCTCCTCGCCTGCCCAACACGTCCCTCTGGTACCTCTCCCCTTTCTCCCATGGTCCACTCCCCTCTCCTATCAGATTCCATTTACACTTCTATCAGCTCCAGCTTCTCATTACATCCCCCTTTCCCCACCCACCCATCTCTCCCCACCCCCACGCCCGTTAGCTGGTTTCATCCAGCCTCTGCCAGCTTGAGCATCTTCTCCTCCACCCATCTTCTTATTTTGGCTTTTTCGTCCTTCCTTTCCACCCTGACGAAGGATCTCGGCCGAAATGATGAATCTTCTTTCCTCTGCATAGATGCTGCCTGACCTGCTGAGTTTCTCCAGCATTTGGTATGTGTTGCTCTGGATTTCCAGCACCTGCAGAATCTCCTGTGTTTGTCCTTTACCTACAACTCTTGCCTTCCTACATCCACCCATATTGGCCGGCTGTCTGAGTCAAGAACATTCATTGCCGGCTGTCTGAGTCAAGAACATTCATTGCCGGCTGAGTCAAGAACTTTCATTGCCGGCTGTCTGAGTCAAGAACATTCATTGCCGGCTGTCTGAGTCAAGAACATTCATTGCCGGCTGAGTCAAGAACTTTCATTGCCGGCTGTCTGAGTCAAGAACATTCATTGCCGGCTGTCTGAGTCAAGAACATTCATTGCCGGCTGTCTGAGTCAAGTATATTCATTGTCGAGGGTCTTGCGCGCTCTAATGCTTCTGAATATCCGCAGCATTTAGAAAAAGAAAATAATTAATGGATCAAGAAATTTTTAAACCTTTAAATGTTAATTTAAACACATTTTACAAAACTCAACTAATTAAAAAATAATTTAGTGCACACCAGTCTCACTGACACCCCCCCCCCCAACCCCCAATTAACATGAAGAATGGGCAGGTTGTGGACCGAGAACAGGCAAGACTTCCACTACGGCTCTGGGCATCGGCAGCAAATTTACTTCCGCACTGTGCTTCACTGGTAGCGCAAAATCGGCGTAGCGGGTCCAGCAAGTTGTGGACTTGTGTTTACAAGGGACTCCGCACTCGGTGATTCCCAACAAGTTCCAACTCCTTAGCTTTTTGCAATTATTGGTAAAATCTGCAAAAATATGTATGTTTATAAATGGTTTTGAGTACGTTATTTCTTTGGCTACGCTAACATTGAAGTTTGTTTAAAAACTAAGTTACTTGTATTGTGTGTAGGGTTTGTTTTATAAAATTTCTGCACCTGGCTACAACGGTGGTGTCAAAGCTTTGCCTGCTACTGATTAATGATTTCTACTGAACAATTGTGCACTGAAATGAAGTTTATGTAAGTAAAGGCAAGAGTTATAAATCCTATAAATTAGTGGACGAGGTCACTGGAAACTTTGCTGGTGAAGCCGTTACGGGGATGGTGTTGTATCTGCAGCTTACTGCCCACCTAACCTTCTGTCTATCCAAAAGGTCTTGTTGATTTATCCGCTAAATTACATACGTCACCTCTCAAATTGTCACGTTCTGTTACTGATGTAAATCAATCAAAACAGCAGGAAAACAAGTTAATCTTTAATCTGGATCTAATACGTAAACAACTACAATTTTTTGGATTCCCGCTGAGAACTTGATTCTTTAAAGGGCCTGAACCTATCCGCGAAGCCAGTACTAAACCACGCTCCGGACGCTGGGCCGCCCACTGGCTCGGACCAAGTTGCCCATTTCTCTGACGCACTTACTGTTGGTCTTTGTTAGAAGTTTTCGTTGCTGATTTTGCGTGGTAGGCATTCCCACTGAAACTTCTGCAAGTTGGTAACTTTATACCATAAAATCTTTCAAGAGCAACTGAAAAAAATAAGTGGCTTTATAAAAGGCATTTGGCCCCTGTAATGTCCAGGATTGGTTTGCGTTGCATGAGAGTGTCTAGAGAGGAATTTTGATCAGTTTTTATTCCCTGGCTGTTTCTAGTTGTGCTTTATTTTGTTTGACCCAGAAGAATACATCAGTTCGCTTGGAGGTGGAAATTATGAGTCAATGGTTAGCAAAAGCACTTGATGGAACTGGATTAATTTATTAGGCAGATGTTTTGACTGGGAAGAACCTGGTTGCTTCTACAATGACTTTAAGGAGGGTATTCAAGCATTTTGACCAAGGGATGATGAAGGAGCAAAATACAGAAAGGCTGATGGTAAAATTGTCATGTTTACAACCTCACAATTTCCTGTAAGCACTTACTGTGTTTCCTCGATTATGACAGTGCCTCCTCTTCCAGATACAACACTTCACATTCAGATAACAAGGAGCATCGTCTCACAGACAGTGATGGCTAGATAATTGGTATTTTGTTTGCTGATTGTGGGACAAGTGTGCTGTACAGCTCTCCTGATTATCTCACGAACAATATGACAGAATAACTTTCTTTGCACTTGTTTAAGGGAGCAGGTGAAGCCATAGTCTAACGTTTCTCAAGATTAAGAATGGCAGCATATCTACTGATGTAGAACCTCCTTTATACAGAGGCTACAGTTTAGATTTTGAGTTTCAATGTAGAACTGTCTTAAATAGAAATAAGAGTATTAACAACTGATCCTCTGACAAGCAATGATATATAACTGGAACAAGAAGTAGATCAAATATATTCCCATCATAGGAGCTGAATTAGGTCCTTTCAGCACATCGAGTCTGCTCCGCTGGTCTATTATGGCTGATTTATTATCCCTCCAATGCCAATTGATTAGTATTGAAAATTGAAACAATAATTGTTACCTATCATGAAAGGTATCCAAATCTTAGAAGATGATATCTCTAAATAAATAGATCATTGGTGCGTTGAACATGTTCTGCACTTGTAAAGAAACCCAAGAGCATAAATGTGACCCTAACAACTTCAGAGAAAAGATAAAGAGACTTGAATACGTAGTTGTGAAGAACAGAAATAGAGAGGGTATATAGTTTTCTCCCCTTTACAAAGGCAGCAAGCTTGTTATAGAAAGCTTCTTAAAATTAATACAAACAGGAGGAAAAGAAATAAAAGCCTAAAATGTTTGCAGATATGGAGCTGATTTAACTAGATTCTTGTAAGTAATAAAACAAACTAATAAATGTACACATATAAAGGAACATGGGGCCAGAACAGGGAAAAGTAATTGACAATGGTAATACCAGACTGAATTATTACACCAATCAAAACAGAGACTCTTCATTGACCTGTTGCTATTTGGCTTTTGGATGGACTTAAGAGGGCAGATGCTGGGATATTTCCTATTGTTGGAGTAGTATAAAACTTAAAAGCTACAAATGCAAGATTGCATCTAAAACTTTCAAAGGAAGATTCAGGAGAAGCTCTTTACCAGAGACTGATTAGAATCAGGAACTGCTATCATATTAAGTAATTGAGACAAAAAGCACTGAGCTGAGGTAGGTAGATAAATAAGTATTTGAGGGAGAAAGGAATAACTGGAAGGGTGTTGATTTGTCTATGCATCAGTTGCTGGGCTAAATGGTCTGCTTCTCTCTTGTTCACTGGAGTTGTGACAAAGGCCAATGGTCATTTATTTTAGCAAAACCTGCTGTCAAATTAAGATTGGAGCAACTTTATTTAATCATTACTACTTTTGCTGTAATCATCCTGGATTTATACAGTACCTGTAATTTAAGGAGAGTTTGTGTCATAGTGAAAACAAACTAACAGGTAACTTAGGTCTCCTGATCTGTGCTTTTATTAAGGTCAAAACTATTCACATCTTGACAAGTGTTTCACATCAGGGAGCACACAGCAGAGCTTGGGTCCTTTGGTGACCTGATGTTGGTGGGTCAGGGTGGGGAGATTCATATGTGTTTAGCAGCTTAAGCATGACCAATGTTAAGTATGTGCACATGTTGAAAGTGTTAATAACTGTTGTGGTAGAGCAGTGTAACGTGCCCTTGCTGACTGCCCAGTGTCTCAGTGTCATTCTATCAACAATGGCAAGTTTGTGCATGCTCAGCAGTTAAAAAGGCAAGCTTTGGGCCTCAAGAATTTTGGTCAATAGTAAGGGCTCTGAAACAAATTGTGGAGATTGGATGATCAGGAATGGGACAAGGAAAGGAATTCCTTTGTCAGGCAAAAGGATGTGTTCCGCCTTCTTTCAAAACCATGATATGTCAAGTGTCTTTATAAATCATAAGTAAGAGATGGTGTGATGTGGGTCTAAAATGAGTAAAAGTTTAATTTCAAAACTGAAATCTGCCTTTCACACTATGTCACCTGCTGTGGGGTGTGATAGTGTTTTCTGTTGCTGAGAGTTTCTCCCCCAGTTCTACCATTGCGTATCTAGAGTGGGGCTATTCATCGAAGGAGCAACACCACTGCAACCTCAAAAGTATGCCCTGTTCCCTCCACTTTCTATCTTACACCCTTACTGCTAACATCAATTAGCATGTAGACACTAGTTGTCAATCAGATGAAGGAATGCTGCTCTCTTTGCTTTAATAAAATTGTTGAATATGGATTAAAATCAGTGTAGCAGCTTCATGCTATGTTCCTTTTCTGAAAACACAAACAGGAATCTATTCCCACACCCTAACACAAAACACCCTGATATTTCCAAGAATTTATAAGGTTTGAGTAGTCATGGGCACCAATAGTTAATGTTCCCTTTCTGCAATTCCCATTTAATGTACTGGAACCCCGCGATTGGGCTCTCTCAACATTTTGGATCTTTTAATTAACATACTGAACTGTCAGGCACGTTCGCTCTTCACCACAGTAGGTTAACAGTGTTGATCAGCTTAATATTAATACAAGGCTCCTGGTGGACACAGCAATCCAGCATTCAGCCACCAGTTAAATTGATATAATGGCCAACTAAACTCTATAAATCATCGTAGCAATTTCAAAACATTATCAAATGGACTGGATGACCATCCATGTAAAATCAATAGTGAAACAACGTTTAATTTTGAAGAATATTTGTGAATAGAACAAAGGATATGATAACATTTTATTTCATCCTTGCATTGAAAGACAAAAGTCGTGGGAAAATTCCAACTAGAATATAATCACTCATTTCTTTTTTCTCATATTTTAAGAATAGATTAAATTATTCATTATTAATGAAAAGGTTTATGCTTATTAAATAATTTATCACCTAAAATGCAGAATTAACTAATACAGTTCCTTCCAATGACTCAACCTCTCACTGAGAGTTGTACCTACTGCAGCTCAATTAATCAAAGTATTTTCTTATTAATGTATTCACGAACACATCATTGCAAGGAAGCATGACAAGTATGAGGTGTAATGTAAGATTATCTTTAATGTTTAGTAATATCATTGCCTCCCCACCCAGAAGTTTGCTGTCTGCTTAAACAGTGCCATTACATTACGATCACAGGCACACAAACCTGGAGATGTACTGTAGCTCGCTTTGTATCAAGTTAAAGGAAGAGAAATGTAAAATCTCACAGCAAAGAAAACAATCCAGTCCATTGTGCCTGCTCACAGGTACAGGATCTAGTAAACTTCAATCCCCCGTTCCTTCACCTAGAATATCGTAATTTTCTCCCTTTCAGCTACTTCGGTGGTGAGGCGGTCATGCAAGCAGCTCAGATTTCATTATTTGGTATTTCCAGTGTTGGACACTACTGGTCACACTTTCAAAGCAAGTTTCCCAGGCAGCTAGTTTCGCAGTGGCCACTCGTTTGCTTACCACCTCAATGTCCTTTTCCTCCATCGCTGTGTTCATGACCAGACAATGCCTCCTGATGGCTTTTTGACTTTGGCTGTTGTTGTCAGAGATGGTGACATTGGTTGGCATTTTGGTAAATAACCTAATTGTGATTTGCCAGTTAAGGCTCTCTGGACATGACCTTGTATTGGAAAGACACAGAAACAGAAATTTAAAGGAGTGGTAATTTTCATATTAGTGTTTAATATATGAACACAGCAGCATTGTGGTTAATTGGCTGGAAATATGTCCAGAAGACTGGACCATTGATTCAAGTGTTCAAATCCCACCTTGACCTCAGCAGACTTTAACTGAAGTGACAATGGGATAAGAAGCTAGATGAAACAAATGATGGTTGCAAAAACAATATCCTCCAGGGAAAGGTCCCTGCCATTCATACCAGCTCTGATCCACTATGCATATGACTCCAGAACTTGTCAGTTCAGAAATGATTATGACGAGTGCCCACATCTTGTCAGTAAATCAGGACAAAATACAGCGACCAGTTTTCACGGTGAGTAGTTCTCTTTGAAGGAGGCTGTAGATGGGAATAACTGCCTTCCACATTATCCACAGCCTTTCGGGTACTTGATTTTGATCAGTCCAGGAATCTGAGTTTCATTCAGCAGATCCCTGTTTCCAACCTTGCTGTGGTACCAGTGCTTTTATTAAAATGTTCCCTGCTCTCTCTTTTGCTCTAGAATTGTGTTGTTCACCTCTGTTGTACAACTCAAGATCTCAGAAAAGCACAGCTCGATTGCCCTGACTGGTAACTGCCTTTCTCCTCTGACTAAGTTGGAAACATTCATGGTGGCTCCTAATTCTGATAAACACAAGACATTCTGCAAATGGCACAGCAATGCACACAAAATGCTGGAGGAACTCAGCGGGTCAGGTAGCATCTATGGACGTGAATGAACAGTCAACCTTTCAGGTGCCCCTTTCTCCCATGGTCCACTTTCCTCTCCTATTAGATTGCTTCCTCTCTAGCCCTTTACCTCTCCCACCTATCTGGCTTCACCTATCTTGTCCTCCTCCCCCCAACCCCCCCCCCCCATGTTTTATTTTGGTGTCTTTCCCCTTCCTTTCCAGGCCTGAAGAAGGGTCTCAGCCCAAACCATCAACTGTTTGTTCATTTCCGTAGATGCTGCCTGACCTGCTGAGTTCATCCAGCATTTTGTGTCTGTTGCTCCTAATTCCAATGCCGTCCATTTGAAATTTATCCACTATTGCAGCAACTATCTGCAAAATGTTTCCCAAGGGAAACTCTGGAAGCCTGAGCTTTTAGTCATTTCAACCATTCTGAACTTTAAATGACCCTGGGAAGAAATGTTCAGTCTTGTCTCAAGTTCATTGGCAAATTTCCCAATCCATGACAAAGTGTACTGGAGATATTAAAATCTATTCCGTTCTATAAATGGAATGATTCAGATAAATTTACTCTGGCAAGCAGGTTGTTTTACTTACCTGTATGAGGTCTAAAAGTAGGTACTTTGGAAACAAGTTCACACGCACATCCAGTTGTCCTGGTGGATTCAATTCTAAACCAAATAAAGTGGCCACGGAGTGTATTTCAGCATGTTCGTGGTCTTCTGCTGCTGCAGCCCCTCCACTTCAAGGACATGTAGTGCATTCAGAGGTACTCTCTTGTTGTAACGCGTGGTTATTTGAGTTACTGTCGTCTTCCAGTCAGCTTGAACCAGTCTGGCCATTCTCCCAGTAACAAGGTGTTTATGCCCGCTGAACTGCTGCTCATTGGATGACACTTGTTTCTCGTACCGTTCTCTGTAAACCCGAGACTGTTGTGTGCGACAATCCCAGGAGATCAGCAGTTTCTGAGGTACCCCGTGTGACATCACCAATCATTCCACAGTCAAAGTCACTGAGCTGACATTTATTCCCCAGTGTGATGTTTGCTCTGAAGAACGGAACCCACCTCGCCAGCGTGCTTTACGTCACGACCAAATGATTGACTGGCCAGATGCTTGCATTCGCGGGCAGATGCACAGGTATACCTAACGAAGCGGCCATTGAGTGTGTATGAAAGCTTCTCAATATTGTGCTTTACCCGTCAAAAAAGGGATGATGTAAATTATGTCTTTATGACTACAATCAAAATAAAGTGTTTCATCAGTCTATAACCATAACACATTAAAATATAGCCATTCCTCAATTTAAAAAAGGAACGTATTTCTGGAAAACATTTTATAAATTAAGGAATGTGGGTAAAAATAGAAATGGGCATTCAGGTACAGTGCTGGTGTGGACAGAGGGTTCTTCAGTTGTCTCTAGCCAAGAATGCTACAATATATGAGGATTTGTCCTATCTCTTTGCAAGTTCCTATGAGGCCATATAGAACATCTCCAACACCTCGGGTGGCACAAGGTCTGATATGATTTCCACCCATCCTAACCTGTCCCCGTCCTCTCCTCCCAAGTCCTGGGGCTCTTCTGGTAACATGGAATATCTAGTAACTGGCATGTTCTGCACATGACTGAGAGTGCGTCACAAATCTCATTTCAGAGAAAGAATATTCTGTTCTTCACTGGTTTGATTTTTGGACTCTTTGATTACAAATGCTGAAATGTTAATATTCCAATAGCAACAGGCAGCTCACCACTAAGGTGAGACTGGGTGTGAAGTCTGACGAAATACTGCAACTGAGAAATGATTCGGGGTTATTTGATGCTGTTTCTAAGCTGTAGTAAAAGGGGTCTTAGTGACATAGAACATTACAGCACAGTTCAGGCCCTTCGGCCCTTTTAACCTACCCTAACCCTTCCCTTCCACATAGCCCTCCATTTTTACTTCCTCCAAGCGCTCATCTAATCTAATACTCTCTTAAATGTCCCTGTTTTTCTGCTGCTTCCACTATCCTCAGCAGCGAGTTCCACGCACCTACTATCTCTGTGTGAAAAAAAACTTACCCCTGACATCCCTTGTATACTTCCCTCGAATCACCCAGTACTGTATTAGCCTGGGGAGAAAGTCTGTGGCTGTCTCATCAATCTATGCCTCTTATCATCTTGTGCACCTGTATCAATTCACACCTCATCCTCCTTCACTCTGAAGAGGAAAGCTTAGCAGGCTCAAGCTGTCCTCATAAAACATTCGCACCATCGGATCCGTCAACACAGTCCGAGGATTATGCTGGGCGGATAGCCCGCAAGTGTCGCCATGTTCCCGGCGCCAACATCACATGCCCGCAGCTAACCCTAACCCTAACCTTGACCTGTATGCCTTTGGGACGTGACGGAAAGCCAGACGATCACGGAGAGGGTAAAAGCTCCGGTGGGAATTGAACCCCACTCAGTGGGTCACTGGTTGCCCCCACCGCTGTGATTTGATAATAATTGACTGATGATTCTGGTGCATTGGCACACAATGAATGCCATTGTGCCACTCGCAGTGTGATGAGGCAAACCGTTAACGAACTGAAACAATGCGATGGGGCAGACCATTAGCGAACTGAGACAATGCCCCCGCTGCCTGCTCTGTTTCAGAGGAGACTAATCAGCTCAGGAATGTATGAGGGGTCGCGGTGGCGAGTTGAATCCTGCATGGTGGCGAGTTTAGCCCTGACGAAGGGTCTCGGCCCGAAACGTCGACTGTACCTCTTCCTGGCCCGCTGCGTTCACCAGCAATTTGTATGTGTGTTGCTGGAATCCGGCATTGCCTCATTATCTTGCTGATGACGTGCGGAGACAGACGGAAGACGCAGGAGGGAGGTAAATTGGGGAGCCAGTTAGAGAGCGCTGCCCGGAGCGGGGTGTAACGCGTCATAATATGAATCCAGAGAACAAGAACCCCAACTGAATACTGAGCAGCAAATCCTTCGTGAATATGATCAGAGTTTCATGTTTCAGGTCGCTCTTTAACTTGCTGAGTATTTTCAGCATATTCTGCATTGAATCCATTTCTCTTTTTAGTCTGCCTCTACCGCACTGTACGGTGTCTTCGAGAACTTTCAGAATAAACTTTAAATAAATCGCTCGCTAAAATAACAACACCCCAGCATTTTGAATGGCACATTGGAAATAGTTTTGTGTGAATGACTTCTGATGCAAAGTGAACCTTTCAGGTCCCGGTCGGCCTTCTGTCGGCGCCTGGCCGCCCCAGCGCCACAGGCTGCCCATAACAGGAGATTCACTCCCCATGCCCTGCTGCTCGGGTGCTCATGGTGCTGCCCCAAGACATTTGGGATTGGGTGAAAACCGTTCTGCCATTCAGGGCAAGGGTGGAAGTACAAATGTGAGGGACTGGCTGCACTCCGTGTGGTGGTGTTGGTAGCGGAGAGGCGGGGGCGGGGGCGGGGGCGGGATGATTATTCACCCCTATTACTTCGGGTTGCAGAGACTCAAAAAACTGTGAAGGTAAGACGATCTGTAAAGTTGATAATAAACAAATAAGAGCAGAAATGCTGGAAGCGCCTGAGAAGAGAGCAACAGAGTTGATGTTTCAGGTCGATGATATTCCATTAGAATTCACACACTGACTTGTACGGCTGGTGACGTTCCGTGGTGAAGCCCTCGCAGGCTGGACTGTGAACTACACGTACAGTACTAAAGATTCACTGGCTATTGTTGGTTGTTTTAGCAAACGACGCTAAGTTCCGGTGTACATGTGATAAAGAAATGAATCTGAACACAGGTACAATTGATGCACAGTTTGTGGTTTGCAACTGAACTCGTTCAGCATGAACTGACAGTCTTGCTATTTGCTCTGCTGTCCTGAGTGCAGGATACACCTGGGAGAAGTACAGCCATCTTACTGAGAACAGACGGCAGGTTTGTGTTCCATGGAACTATTGCCCCTCAACCAGGGGGCAAACCAGCATGGCCTTCCGCACGAATTTGGCCGGAGAACAGCTTGTTCCACTCCTCTGATATCTTCAAGCTGTAAAGCCGGAAGTCGGAGCTTCCAGTGGAAGTGCAGGTTACGGGAGTTTGCTACTTGTGTTAAAATGGAATCTGTAACTTTGGCACCCGACACTGGGTTTGCAAGCTGGAGTTGAAACCGCCTCTACACAGAAGAGATGGTCCACGCAAAGTCCTGTGCAAGGGACATCCTCTGTATCGCAGGACGTTGAGCACGTTTGCATGTAGATTTCCTCATGGTGAAAACCAACAAACTTCTACTAGTATGCTTCTCGAACGGAGCAATGAAAGTGGTCCAGAGCTCTGAAAAGGATTGCCGAGACATGTTGAAAACCAAACTGTTGGCAGGACACAGAAACATCTGTGAAGGGCAAACGCAGATGGGTGACACACAGCTGGCAAGGCTGCACTTAATGATTTCAGGCTCCACGTTGCTGGGCTCTTCCAGAGTAAGGTGTCAGTGTGATGTCCTTGCCACTGCTGGATCTTTGTGATAAGGAGCTGTCATACCCATGGCCATGCTCCGATTAGCCTTGCATTAGTTTTATCAAGATGGCGCCCAGCTGCAGCCTCCATTCAGATCGTGCCTCAGACAGGTGTTTCTTTTTAAGTTTGTAGGGATGGTTTTTGGGACAGAGAGGGGAGTAGAGGTCAGGTTGGGGTTCAGGGACAGTGATGTGGGGAAGTCCGAGGTCAAATTAGTGTTTAGGGACAGAGATGTGGAGGGGTTAGAGGTCAGGCCTCTGTACCGTGCTCTGGTTTCAGCTTTCAAAGTCCAGCGAAGGGCATCCACAGTCCAGGCATCTGCTCTGCCTTGAAGGCCACCGAACACCGTTCCATGTGAGCAGGAGGCACGGAGACACACGAGGACCAGTCAGTCAGCACACCCGGAGTTCGAGCCAGGAGCTTAGGGTCCCGCTATCGGCTAGTCCAGGGGTCGATACTGAAGATTGGATCCGATAGGTCAATCGGTAGTCTTGAACCTGAAGCCTGATGGCTGAACCCTGCAGAATGGAAGTAGGAACCTGTTCTGGAGTTGAAGGCTGTCCATGTGTGTGGGTGGGTGGGCGGTGTGATGGAGGAATGGGGCTTGTTTTGCTGCTGTTTTGCTGCTTGTTGTGCTCTGTGTTGTTCTGCTGAGCCTTGTGGGCATGCTATGTTGATGCCAGAATGTGTGACGACACTTGTGGCCTGCCCAGTATGTTGCTAGGTTGTGTTGGCTATTTTAGCAAATGCCGCATTTCACTAAGTTTCGTCGTACCTGTGATAAGTAAATCTATATCTGAATCTGAATCTGAACACAGGTAATAGATGGTTTAGTTGATGCACAGTCTATGGTTTGCAACAAAACTCGCTCGGCATGGACTGACACTCTTGCCTTTTTTTCCCACTGTCTTGACCGCAGGATACACCTGCCATTGTCTTACCTTGTGCAAATCTCACCTCAATGCCACAATCTAAATTATGTTCTGTGTCAATGCCAACTGGTTACTGCGAGAATGAAATCAAACGACAGTACATCTTAATCAATAGTGTCTCATTGTTCTGGCTAAGTTACACTTCCAGATGATCTGAAATGAAAAGAGGTGAAGGTAAGGTGGAAAGGAGAATTACAGGTGCATGCTTGCACTATCGACATCTTCTGCATCACAAAGCGATGTGTGTTGGGGAGGAGGTAAAAGAAGAAAAGGAAGATGAGGTGGTTTCAGTTCTGTTGCAGGCCACTTCCTCACCACTGGCAATGACCAGCGTGGTCTTCTGCGTGAATTTGGGACATGCAGGTGAAGCTTCCCCAAGTCTGGTTAATTAGTTCTTATTGTACCTGGTGTGCCATCTTGTCTGTATGGAAAGATGGAATTCTGCTGGTGTGTCTCATAAACTGGAAAGATATGAATATCATGGCTGAATAGGTGGCAGCGGATGGAAGCCGAGGGATGTTGCAGCAGTGTTACATATGTGAGGACACTGGTGCGTTTATGAATGTTGGCTTGAGTCCTGTTAGGTAGACTTTATTGGTAGATGAACGATGGGATCTGAGGGATTAAAGTCAGGAGAATTAACATCTGGAAATACTTTGTGCAACACATTTAGAGCAAGAAATTGCCCTTGACTCCTTGCAAAAGTCATTATTTTGTCAACACCAGTTCTCTGTTACCTTGTCCATATTTATTTATTCAGCCTCAGAATGCAAGGACGTCCCTTTAGCACAGAGATGAGGAGGAATTTCTTTAGCCAGAGGGTGGTGAATTTGTGGAATTCATTGACACTGACAGCTGTGGAGGCCAAATCATTGGGTATATTCAAAGCAGAGATTGTATTGTTCCATTTAGTAAAGGTGTCATAGATTACAAGGAGAAGGCAAAATAACGGATTTCAGAGGGATAATAGATCAGAAATGATGGAATGGTGGAACAGACTAGATGGGCTGAATTCTGCTCTCATCTTATAGTCTAATTGTTTTATGATGTAATTGTTGAGTAATCTTTACTCTGACTGTTGTTAGAAATCATTTGTACTTGCCACTCAGTTTTCTTGAAAACAGGAAATTCTGGAAACTCAGCAGGTCAGGCAGCATCAGTGGGGAAGGAAGTTATTGTTTCTGAACAATGGTCTTTTTTTTGAGAATGAGGAAAAGTTAGGAAACAGGAATACTTTAATTTGTATTAAAGAGGGTTACCTTACATTCCCAAAGTAGGAAAACGAGGGAGATTTGGTAGAGGTATACAATATTATGAAAGGTATATACAAGATAAATGCAAGCAGGCTTTTTCCACTGAGGTTGGGTGAAAAGCTAGGTCATTTGTTAAGGGTGAAAAGTGAAATATTTAAGGGGAACCTAATGGGGAATTTCTTCAGTCAGAGGGCGGTGAGAGTGTGGAACAAGTTGTCAGCAGAAATGGTGGATGCCAGTTTGATAGCAACCTTTCAGAGAAGTTTTAACTAGTGCATGGACATCCATGATCCAGGTCAGGTAGACAGGACTAGGCAGAATAATAAATAGCATGGACTAGATGGGCCAAAGGGCATGTTTCTGTGATCTGAAATGAAAAAGGGTAAAGGTAAGATGGAAAGGAGAATTACATGTGCATGCTTGCACCATCGACATCTTCTGTATCTTTGATCTTTGACTCTCTGACTGTACAAGTGCTGTGGATTGAATACCCACTATACATTACTCCTTAGTGGAGTTAAGTGGCAAAATAATGAAAGGGGGCAGGTGGGTGTGTCAGAAAGAATGAGGTTGCAGGACAAGGAATAAAAGGAATATTATCAGTGATGAGATTGCAATGTTGGAAGCCAACATGGACACAATGAACTGAATAGCCTAAGTAATAACATTGCAATAAATAGCAAGAAAGTTTATAAAACTATGAGAGTCAAAGATAGGGTCTTTTTCTCCAGGGTAGATGTATCAAGTACTTGAGAACACTTAAGGTGGGGAGGGGGGCTTAAAAAGAGTTGCACAGAGCAAATCTTTTTACGAAGAGAGGGTGGGTGCCTGAAATGGGCTTCTCGGGTTAGAGATGGAAGCAGATATGATAGAGGCATTTAAAGGGCTTTTAGATACACACATGAATATGCAGGGAATGAAGGGTTGTGGATTGCACACAGGAAGAAGAGATTTAGTTTAATTTGGCATCGCGTTCAGTACAGACATCGTGGGCTGAAGGACCTGTTTCTGATCTGTACCCTTGTGAATGTGACAGTGGAAGATGGCAGCAAAGGAACCTCCAGTTGCGTGAGAGTGGTATGTAGCACCAGTGTGGTCATCAATGTTCTAGAGTATGAAGTGAAGGAAGGAGCGTGACCGAACTGTTGACATCATGCTTACGGTATGTCTCCATCAGATGAGAATGAGCAAGGGCATTATATGTGGCTTGTATCCTTGCATGTATCACCAATTGGTGGCTGAAAACATTGTGTAAACCATGTTGTTTTTCTAATGAACATTACATAAAATTTCTTTGTCTATTTTGTGAGCTGGTAAGTTGTGCTGGTATCACCCTGGAGTTTTCAGAAGTCACTATACAACTTATATATATATATATTTCTTGTTTATTGCAGGGTGGTACTGGGGAGCTCTTAATGCAAATGAAGCAAATGAGAAGTTAAAGGAAGCTGCTGAAGGAACATTTCTGGTGAGGGATAGCTCACATCGTGATTATTTTCTCACCATCTCTGTAAAAACTGTCTGGGGACCAACCAACCTGAGAATTGAGTACCAAGATGGCAAATTCAGACTGGACTCAGTGATTCTTGCAAAACCAAAACTGCAGCAGTTTGACAGTGTGGTCCACTTGGTGGAGTACTATGTGATCTTATGTCAGATGATACAGAATGCCCAGCATCTGGCACCACAGAACAGAATTGTCCAGCTGCAGCTGACCAAACCGCTGTATAACAAGACTCCCACTCTGCAACACTTCTGCCGAATTAATATCCATAAAGCAACCAAAAGGATTCATGAACTTCCTTTACCAAGCAAACTGAAGGAGTACTTGTTGGAATACAAGTATCAGGTTTAATTTTTTAATATTTAATGGAAAAGGAAGTCTAGGAGAGAACTTATGTTCAAAGTGCCTTTCCCATCAGGAACTTTGCCTAAGTCTCCTCTGTTTGTGCTGTAAGTCTGTTGGAGTCATCTACTGTATCCAGGGCTCCTGGAGCTGCCTTCTCTACATCAGTGAGATGCGACACAGATAGAGGGACCACTTTGTTGAGCACCTTTGCTCCATCTACAACAAAATGTAAATTTTCCCACTGGCTACCCATTTCAATTCTACTTCCTAGTCCCATTCTGACATGTCAGTCCACGGCCTCCTCCACTGCCACAGTGAGACCACTCTCAGGTTGGAGGAGCAACACCTCATAGTTCATTTGGGTTGTCTCCAACCTGACTGCATGAATAATGGATTTCTCTAACTATGGGTAATTTCTCCCTTCTCCTCCTTCTCTCTTTTACCATTCCCCATTCTGGCTCCCCCCTTCCTTCTTCTCTTCTCCTCGCCTGCCCATCATCTCCCTTTGATGGCTTTCCTCCTTCCCATGGTTCACTCTCCTCTCCTTTCCTCTTCAGCCCTCACCTCTTCCACTTATCAACTCTCAGCTTCTCACTTCATCCCCCCCCTCACCCACTCACCTTCCCTGCTCCCCTGGTCTCACCTATCCTGCTCCCCTGCTCTCACCTATCCTGCTCCCCTGCTCTCACCTATCCTGCTCCCCTGGTCTCACCTTCCCTGCTCCCCTGCTCTCACCTATCCTGCTCCCCTAGTCTCACCTTCCCTGCTCCCCTGGTCTCACCTTCCCTGCTCCCCTGATCTCACTTATCCTGCTCCCCTGCTCTCACCTATCCTGCTCCCCTGGTCTCACCTTCCCTGCTCCCCTGGTCTCACCTTCCCTGCTCCCCTGGTCTCACCTATCCTGCTCCCCTGGTCTCACCTTCCCTGCTCCCCTGCTCCCCTGCTCTCAACTATCCTGCTCCCCTGGTCTCACCTATCCTGCTCCCCTGGTCTCACCTTCCCTGCTCCCCTGGTCTCACCTATCCTGCTCCCCTGGTCTCACCTTCCCTGCTCCCCTGCTCCCCTGCTCTCAACTATCCTGCTCCCCTGGTCTCACCTATCCTGCTCCCCTGGTCTCACCTTCCCTGCTCCCCTGTTCTCACCTATCCTGCTCCCTTGGTCTCACCTATCCTGCTCCCCTGGTCTCACCTATCCTGCTCCCCTGGTCTCACCTATCCTGCTCCCCTGGTCTCACCTTCCCTGCTCCCCTGGTCTCACCTATCCTGCTCCCCTGGTCTCACCTATCCTGCTCCCCTGGTCTCACCTTCCCTGCTCCCCTGGTCTCACCTATCTTGCTCCCCTGGTCTCACCTTCCCTGCTCCCCTGGTCTCACCTTCCCTGCTCCCCTGGTCTCACCTTCCCTGCTCCCCTGGTCTCACCTATCCTGCTCCCCTGGTCTCACCTTCCCTGCTCCCCTGGTCTCACCTATCCTGCTCCCCTGGTCTCACCTATCCTCTCACCCACCTTCACATTCTGGCTTTTTCTTCTTTCCTCTTAAGTCCTGATGAAGGACCTTGGTCCAAAATATTGACTCTCCATGGATGCTGCCTGACCTGCTGTGTACTTCTAGTGTTTTGTGTGTGTTTCCTATTTGTCTGTTTGTTTTTGTAGAGTATTGTCTGATCTTGCTACCGCTTAAGTCTCTTTACCCAGTTGTTCTGGTCGTTCTTTTACTGGAATGGGATACTCAGGAATTGCAGCAGCAAAACTGATCCACTGGGAATGTGATTCCTAAACTGATCCGACCTGAAGAAACCTAAACGAGCAATTACTTGTTACCCTTTGAGTAGACGTTCCCTTTGGGTTGTATTGTTTGGGATATTTCTACTGAATAAAATAACTAAAAAATCAACAGTTATGTTTTTCAATCTTGTGGCTTAATGACACCCTAAACTGATACTCATTGCTCCTGTTACTTATGTACCAGTTTACATGTTTGTTATGTGGACGTCTGTTTGCCTTTGCCTTACTGTTGGGGCGGGGGTGGGGGGAGATGATTTTGCTATTTGGTCAAAGAGTGTTTGTCTCAAGCAACTTTTTAACTCCCTCATCCACGAGCTTGTCTTCATCATAATGACAAATGACATCGGGAAGAGAAGGAAAGAAATTCTGTAGTGTGACTTCAGAGAACTCGGAAGAAGGCTGAAAAGCAGGACCTCCAGGGTGGTTATCTTCGGTTTGCTTTCAGTTCCTTGTGCTGGTGAGGACAGGAACAGGGAGATAGGGGATCTGAATGTGTGGCTGAGGAGCTGGTGTGGGAGGCAGGGATTTAGATTCTTGGACCACTAGGATCTGTTTTGGGGTAAGGATGAATTGTACAGAAGGGACGGGTTGCATCTTAACAGACGGGGGACCAGCGTTCTGGCAGGCAGGTTTGCCACTGGTACACGGGTGTGTTTAAACTAAGTAGTTGGGGGGGGGGGAGGAGGAGACGAACTGGAAATATAACGATGGAGTGAAAGGGAAAGAGAGAATAAGAAAAGTTAAGAAAGACAACAGAATTAACGGGGCAGAAAGCTCAGGAAGGGATCAGAGAGTATGGCCAAGTGCAATAGGAATCAATGTGAAAGGTGAGGGGAGTAAAAGTATTACTTTAAATAGATTAAAAGTATTATATATGAATGCACGGAGTATAAGAAATAAAGTGGATGGGCTTGAGCTCAGTTGGCAAGTATGATGTTGTGGGAATAACAGAGACATGGCTGCAAGAGGACCAGGGCTGGGAAATTAATATTCAGGGATATACATCCTATCGAAAGGACAGACAGGTTGGCAGAGGGGGTGGGGTGGCTCTGTTGGTGAGGAATGAAATTCAGTCCCTTGCGAGGGGGACATAGAATCAGGAGATGTAGAGTCAGTATGGATAGAACTGAGAAACTGTAAGGGCAAAAAGACCCTAATGGGAGTTATCTACAGGCCCCAAACAGTAGCCTGGATATAAGGTGCAAGTTGAATCAAGAGTTAAAATCGGCATGTTGCAAAGGTAATGCTACGGTTGTTATGGGGGACTTCAACATGCAGGTAGACTGGAGGAATCAGGTTGGTACTGAACCCCAAGAAAGGGAGTTTGTGGAGACCCTCCGAGATGGATTCTTAGAGCAGCTTGTACTGGAGCCTACCAGAGAGAATGCAATTCTAGATTTAGTGTTGTGCAATGAACCGGATTCGATCAGGGAACTCGAGGTAAAGGAGCCATTAGGAGGTAGTGACCATAATATGATAAGTTTTCATCTACAATTTAAGAGGGAGAAGGGAAAATTGGAAGTGTCAGTATTACAGTTGAACAAAGGGGACTATGGAGCCATGAGGGAGCAGCTGGCCAAAGTTGACTGGAAAGATACCCTAGCAGGGATGACAGTGGAACAACAATGGCAGGTATTTCTGGGAATAATACAGAAGGTGCAGGATCAGTTCATTCCAAAGAGGAAGAAAGATTCTAAGGGGAGTAAAGGGTGACCGTGGCTGACAAGGGAAGTCAAGGACAGTATAAAAATGAAAGAGAAGAAGTATAACTTAGCAAAGATGAGTGGGAAGCCAGAGGATTGGGAAACTTTTAAAGAGCAACAGAGGATAACTAAAAAGGCAATACGGGGAGAAGAGATATGATACGAAGGCAAGCTAGCCAAGAATATAAAAGAGGGTAGTAAAAGCTTCTTTAGGTATGTGAAGAGGAAAAAATTAGTTAAGACCAAAGTTGGGCCCTTGAAGACAGAAACGGGTGAATTTATTATGGGGAACAAGGAAATGGCAGACGAGTTGAACAGGTACTTTGGATCTGTCTTCACCAGGGAAGACACAAACAATCTCCCAGATGTAATAGTAGCCGGAGGACTTAGGGTAACGGAGGAACTTAAGGAGATTCACCTTAGGCAGAAAATGGTGTCTGAAGGCTGATAAATCCCCAGGGCCTGATGGTCTGCACCCCAGGGTACTTAAAGAGGTGGCTCTAGAAATCGTAGATGCATTGGTAATCATTTTCCAATGTTCTATAGATTCAGGATCAGTTCCTGAGGACTGGAGGGTAGCTAATGTTATCTCACTTTTTAAGAAAGGAGGGAGAGAGAAAACAGGCAATTATAGACCAGTTAGTCTGACATCAGTGGTGGGGAAGATGCTGGAGTCAATTATAAAGGATGAAATAGCGGCACATTTGGATAGCAGTGGCAGGATCAAGTCCGAGTCAGCATGGATTTACGAAGGGGAAATCATGCTTGACTAATCTTCTGGAATTTTTTGAGGATGTAACTATGAAAATAGACAAGGGAGAGCCAGTGGATGTAGTGTACCTGGACTTTCAGAAAGCCTTTGATAAGGTCCCACATAGGAGATTAGTGGGCAAAATTAGAGCACATGGTATTGGGCGTAGGGTACTGACATGGATAGAACATTAGTTGGCAGATAGGAAACAAAGAGTAGGGATTAACAGGTCCTTTTCAGAATGGCAGGCAGTGACTAGTGGGGTACCGCAGGGTTCAGTGCTGGGACCACAGCTATTTACAATATATATTAATGATTTAGATGAAGGGATTAAAAGTAACATTAGCAAATTTGCAGATGACACAAAGCTGGGTGGCAGTGTGAAATGTGCAGAGGATGTTGAGATAATGCAGGATGACTTGGACAGGTTGGGTGAGTGGGCAGATGCATGGCAGATGCAGTTTAATGTGATAAATGTGAGGTTATTTACTTTGGTGGCAAGAACAGGAAGGCAGATTACTATTCAAATAGTGTCAAGTTAGGAAAAGGGGAAGTACAACGAGATCTAGGTGTCCTTGTCAATCAGTCACTGAAAGTAAGCATACAGGTACAGCAGGCAGTGAAGAAAGCTAATGGCATGCTGGCCTTCATAACAAGGGGAGTTGAGTATAGGAGCAAAGAGGTCCTTCTGCAGTTGTACAGGGCCCTGGTGAGACCACATCTGGAGTATTGTGTACAGGTTTGGTCTCCAAATTTGAGGAAGGACATTCTAGCTATTGAGGGAGTGCAGTGTAGGTTCATGAGGTTAATTTCCGGGATGGCAGGACTGTCATATATTGAAAGATTGGAATGACTGGGCTTGTATATAATTGAATTTAGAAGGATGAGAGGGGATCTGATTGAAACATATAAGATTACTAAGGAATTGGACACGATAGAGGCAGGAAACATGTTCCCGATGTTGGGGGAGTCCAGAACCAGAGGCCAAATTTGAGAATAAGGGGTAAGCCATTTAGACCAGAGTTGAGGAAAAACTTTTTCACCCGGAGTGTTGTGGATCTGTGGAATGCTCTGCCTCAGAAGGCAGTAGAGGCCAATTCTCTGGATGCTTTCAAGAAAGAGTTAGATAGAGGTCTTAATGACTGCGGAGTCAAGGGATATGGGGAGAAGGCAGGAAAGGGGTACTGATTGTGGATGATCAGCCGTGATCACAGTGAATGGCAGTGCTGACTTGAAGGGCCGAATGGCCTATTCCTGCACCTATTGTCTATTGTCATAAGATCAGAGTGGGAATGTTTACTGATTACACAAGGTTACTTCCCAAGTGCAGCTTATTGGCAAATGAGGTAACTCATGCCTTCAAGCGGAAAGTCCTGGACAACATTCAGCCTTTGTCTGACACAACACAAAATGATCCCAGGTGACGACCATCTCCAACTACAGACCTTGACCGCCTTGCTATAATATTCAGCATCATAACCATCACCAATTTTTGCACTTTCCATTAAATTCTCATCCTCATGTTCGAATGCCTACAAGGTCGGTCTTTTTTCTCCTTTGGCTTGCCACATTCTTTGGCTTCAGGCCTATTGCTGGTTTCCATTGATTGGCCAGTGGTGCCCCAGAGGAATTAACACCGTTGAGGCCCACTCTTCCTTTGGGGCACTTTTTAAGCTTCCTTCTTGGCCAAGTTTTCAGACACTTGTCATGTGAAATGTCAAATAATGCTTCAGACTACAACCTCTAGAGAGGTTACAGTGAGTGATTGGGAAAATACTGCAAAAATACAGACATTTCTGTAAGTTGGAAGGAATCACATTCCTGAGTAAATGTTTTGGATCTATCTGATAATTGAACATTTTTATTTTACTGATTTTTCATAATAGGCTTGGCACCTTCAGAAGCAGAAAATGTATCCCTATGAAGAGTAGTGTGGGAGGTTGGATTCTTGGCTGCTTCTTAGCTCTTGGGATTAACGTTCTTTAAAATCACTAAACCTTCAATTTAACAAAAAGTAAATTTTATTTGAAATAGGATATTCTGTTTCCTTTGACTTATATTTAGTTGGTAACTCTCTACACTGCCTGTAGTTACAAACATTGATGTCTGTGACACCCCACTCAACTACTGTTCATTTTTTATAGCTCTCCTCATCAGCAGATAATGACACTTGGCACCCCTATCAGTAAACCCCGCCCCCCCCCAACATTTCATTCAGAGAAATGCGGGGAACGGCTATTTTGCAACATTAAAGGTACTAAGTGATGTTGCGTGAACAAAGTCACCGGAGAGAGAGTTACTGGTAGACACAAAGCAGCTTCTTTATTCGACAAAACAAGGTCATACGAAGACGCTTTCAGTGGAAGGGCCTGCTGGCTCAGTGTGGGACTCGACAATTATTTGCTAAACACAAAGGGCAATTCATATTTACAAGGTATAGACAATGCTTTCTTTTGAAGCTACATAAAAACTTCACACCTTCTGATTACATCCATCCCACCGGCGCCATCAGCATCTGGACTGGGATCCACAGCTTTTAGGAAAAGCATTGTTCCAAACTGAACCCACAATACATTTATTTGGTATTTTACGTGCTTAACAGGAAGGACAATCCATATTTACAAAGTATAGATAATGCTGTCTTCGAAACTACATGCAATCTTCACACCTTCTGGTTCACATCCATCCCAGGCGCCAGCAGCGTCTGAACTGGTATTCACAGCTTTTAGGAAATGCACTGTTACAAACTAAATCCACAGTACATTGTCAGGGAACAGAAGACTGGTGGCCAAAGCCATTTGCTAAATGTAAACACAAAAATCACTCTAACAAATGCAAATAGTCGCCTCAACAGATGTACACGAACATGGACTGGTAACACTCATGGGTGTAAGGTTGATTTAGACCAAAATAGCTTCTAGCATCAATACACACTTCTATGATATTGTGCCAAATTTCAAAATGATGAAATTGTCACATGTGCACAACAGCACTCCAGAACTCTGTGGAGCAACAGATAAATCGTAATGGCAAATCTTAAACTACAGAACTTCAGTAGAGCTGTTTTGTACTTGATCTCTGTTCGAACCCTTTTTTTTTACTGTACCCTAATGTGAACACTATAAGGAAGCAGAATTTTAAAAAAAAACACAGGAACTATTTGAGGGACAAACAAGAGAAAATCTGCAGATGCTGGAAATCAAAACAACACACACAAAATGCTGGAGGAACTTAGCAGGACAGGCAGCGTCTATGGAAAAGAGTACAGTCGATGTTTTGGGCTGAGACACCTCATCAGGACTGGGAAAAAAGAGATCAGAAGTCAAAGTAAGAAAGTGGGGGGGGGGAGAAGAGGAAGAAGTGCAAGGTAGTAGGTGATAGGTGAAACTGGAAGGGGGAGGAGTGAAATAAAGGGCTGGGAAGTCGATTGGTGAAAGTGATAAAGGGTTGGAGAAGGGGGAATATGACAGGAAAGGACAGACGGCAATGGAAGAAAAGGAAGGGGTGGAGCACCAGAGGGAGGCGATGGGCAGATAAGGAGATAAGGTAGAGAGGGAAATGGGAGTGTGGAATGGTGAAGTGGGGGGTGGGGGAGATGCAATTACTGGAAGTTTGAGAAATCAATATTCATGCCAACAGGTTGGAGGCTCTCCAGACAGAATATAAGGTGTTCCTTCCTCCAACCTGAGTGTGGTCTCATCACGGCAGTGGAGGAGTCCATGGACTGACATAATGGAATGGGAGTGGGAAGTAGAATTGAAATAGATGGCCACTAGGAGATCCCGCTTTTTCTTGTGGACAGAGAGTAAGTGCTCAGCAGTCCGGTCTCCCAATCTATGTCAGGTCTCACCGATATACCAGAGGCCACATTGGATACAACAGATGACCCTAACAGGGTCACAGCTGAAGTGTTGCCTCACCTGGACGGACTGTTTGGGGCCCTGAATGGTAGTGAGTACCTGGACTGTACAGTCAAATAATGAGTGAGATAGCCATTCTTTAATAAGGAATTCCTCAGTGAAGATTGCTACCTACCACAGCCACAGCAACAACCTCTCTGCAGGGTGAGAATGATATTGGTAATGGCTGCCACAGTGATTGTAACAGTGAATTTCACAGCATCTGGCTCATTCTAGATTGGAGCTGGAGAATATGTGCACTATTTCACAGTTTGCTGTCTATTGCTGTGTAAAGGAACTCACTGCTACCTATAGTGATCAGTCCTGATGAACGGTCTTGGCCCAAAACCTCAAGTGTTTATTCCCCTTCATAGGTGCTGCCTTACCAGCTGAGTTCTTCCACATTTTGTGTGTGTTGCTCTGGATGTGCAGAATCTCTTGTGATTATGTGTCACTGATACCTAATAGTCAAACACAGCCAACTACATTTTATTTTCCATTACCAGAGAGCAACAGGCTGTCCTGTGATGTGACGTGCCACTGACTGGACATTGTAGGCACACGTCATCCTTGCCAAGGCATGGGAACCTCAGAAGATTCCACACTAATGAACATCCAACTGGAATGTAGCCAAAGACAGCTTAGTGCACAGTATTCTGACGACTGTCGCGTTTCCTTTTGCACTTGAGTAATCCAAAAGATGCCTACTGGATGACAGAAGCTCAGGGATCAAGATTCCTGCCTGCAAGCCTTGCATAATATGGCCACCGCCATGCCGTGACAATCATGCCGCAGTACAAGCTATGACAGTACAATGCACAGTACAGCACAGAGGGTACCAACACCCACTGTGGTCTGCTACATGCCGGAGCTCGAGGCCTCATGTTTGGGGTCCTGTCATTGGCGAGTCCAGTGATCAGGTTCTCATGCAGGTTCCTCATTCATCATTATCTACAAGTCCTGGGTCAAAACCAAGACTGAAGCCCAAAGGTCAATCAGAGGTCTGGATCAAAGCCCAAAAGTCGATTGGAAGTACAGAAATTGAGCCCCAAGTCTACAAATCTCTGTGAATCTGCTGGGAAAGTTGGGGCTCAGTATCTGTGAATTGGAGGCTGGACATGCTCTGTCCTGGGGTTAGAGGACTATGTATGTGCGTGGAGGGAGGGAAGAATGGGGCTCGTTTTGCTGCGGTTGCTTTGTTGCTTGGCACGTTCTGTTTTACTGTTGTTCTGCTGAGCATTGTGGGCAAGCTATGTTGGTGCCAGTATGTGTGGTGACACTTGTAGGCTGCCCCCCAGCACATCTTTAATTGGATGTTTATGCTAATGACTCATTTCACTGGATCTTTCAATGTACCTGTGATAAGTAAATCTGAATCTGAACATCAATTTGAATGCTGCAGAACCTCATAACATGAGCGGGTAGCCCTCGACACCAGCTACGTGACAAGGAGCTGAGAAGCCAGATAGAAGAAGAGGAAAGAAGGACTATGGAGGGGACAACCCAGATAATCACTTGCTGCCTGGCCTCAATGGCAAGAACTAATTCAAGTGAAATTTAAGTCATTGTAACCCCAAATTGCTGTGCAACATCTTCCCCTTACCTCTGATCTCAGCACTCACTCAATTACAAAATGCAAATTAAATGTCATTAAAAATAAATTTTCTAAACCAGATTTATAAATAAAATTGTGCTATTTTATGTGCAAAAGTAAAAGCAAATTCTACATTTCTCATTGTCTTTCTTCCATATGTCCTCTTGCTTCGTCATGGACCCACACAGTCCTGGCCTAGTTACTGTGGCGGGTAGCTTTTTCCACCCAATAAAAATTGCAGATATTCTGAGTGGTTGATCTTCAAAGGTTCATTTATTATCAAAGTGTACAACTCTGAAATTCTATTCTCCAGCTAACTACAAAACCAGGGCCAGTGTCATCTCTGGAAGAGAGGGTGGCAGGATCATACCCATGAGAGCCAGTGCCACGTAACTGGACTCCACCAGGGCAATCACAGTAATCTGCTACTTGTGCTTTAGCTTTACTTATCCAGGGTGTGTCACAGCCACGGATTCGGCAGCGCGGCAATTGCGCTTGTGAATATGCACGTGTCAGCTAATTATTATTCCATTGGGACAGTATTTAACTCCATTCTTTTCGTCATAGTACTTATCGAGACTTGAACAAACCACAGTAACGCTTCGCTGCCTATTTGCATTGGCCTTGCTTGCGAAATTGGACTGTCGAGTCAACTGACTCTGAAGACTAGCAGTATTCGTTTTATATTTAGTTATTCCTTTCAGCCACAGGGCTGGCTTCATTTTCCGTTTGGGAGTTTTAGTTAACAGCCCTGTTTGGCCTTGCACTTATTGTTTTCTTTTCTCTCTAACTCTGTTCGCATTAAAGTCCGTGAACTACCGACTCTTTCCAATTTCAGTATCTCTAAGCAGCTGACTTTGGCCCTAAGATTCATTGGTCAAGTAGGGGACAAGCTACGGGCAATGGAATCTGTTCTGAGTGAAGTTATGGCAGCAATGAGGCAGATAATCTCATGCCGACAAGCCCAGCTGGAGGAACAGGTATCATCCGAGGCCGCAACGGTTGAATAGCCCGCCGCGGACAATCGGAATCAAGTATCTGCGATTTCCGCACTCACGGCCGCTGTCTACAAACTTACTGGGGACCGCCAGCGTCAGCTGACAGCCATTAACATTCTTGCCAACTCAATTCAGCAGCCTCTGGCCTCCTCAGTCCCACTCCCAGCTTCTTGCAGGTTCTTTTTTTTTTGCTGCCCCGACAATCGCTGTGACTAATGCTCCCGCTCCCGCCCTCGGACCAGAACTGGCTCCCCCCTTCGGTCTCCCACAGGCACCCGCGTCCGTACTGGAACCTACCACCACCAGGCAGATATTCCGGAGATCCCGATGGTTGCAGGAATTCATTACCCACAATGTGAGCTGACATTTCAAGCCGAGCCTGATCGTTTTGGTGATTATGCAAGAAAACTGGCGTACATGGTCAATCTTCTAGATGGACCATCACTCAGCCTGTTCAACGCTTCACGGGAGCAAGGATACCCCGCAGCCCAGTCGCTCTGACATTTCGTGGCAGAGTCAAGGAGGGTTTTTGACCTTCCAGTACGGGGTCAGGACACTGCCCACCAACTCTTGGGCCTGCGCCAAGACAGGCGAACGGTCAGAGCCCATGCAGTCAAATTCCGCACGCTTGCAGTAGAGATGGGTTGGAATGAGAGAGCCCTCATCACGGCCTTCCAGCGTGGACCGAATACAGGGGTCCGGCGTGAGATCGCTGTCCGGATAAACAGGATAGTCTGGATGACCTGATTAATCTGACTATTCAAGTTGACGTCAGGGTAAATGAGCGGCGCAGAGAAAAAATGTTTCAAACTTTCTACCGTCTGATCACCGTCTTTCTTCGCCCTCTCCCCTCCCTCAGCACACAGCCCACGGAGGAGCCTACACAAGTGGGGCGCATGCACCTGTCTCAGGAGGAACGAGATCGGCGCCGGAGGACAGGTTCCTGCCTCTATTTGTGGTGATCCAGGACACTTCCGGGCGGCATGTTCCAAGTGTCCAGTAAAAGAGAGTACCCGTCAGCAGGGAGGGGAATCCTGACGGGTCGGTTCTCTCTTCAGTCAGCTTCTCCTGATTCTGTAATGCTCGCAGCTTCCTTGTCGTGGAGGTCTCACCCATGAACTTAAGGCGTTTATCGACTCTGGTGCACGCCGGATTACGGACATCTCTCTCGCTCAAAGATGGGGAGTTCTAACTCGGGAATTGGGAAGCGGCCAGATTCACCTTTCCACCCAACCCCTCCAACTGGTGCTCTAAGGCAACCATCATGAAGAGATATCTTTGGTTAATTCACCTGAACTGTCACGGGTACTTGGTCTCCCTGGTTATCCCGACATGACCCACAGATCGATTGGTCTCTGACGAGTGGGGACCGGCGTGCCTGTCTACCTGTCTGGGTCCACTCAAGCTCCGTCCCATGAATCCCCTCCTGTGTCAGCTAAGGATGTGGACCTGTCTGGGATTCCGGCTGAATATGCGGATCTCCTTGAGGTTTTCAGTAAAAGAAAAGCCGCCACCCTGCCCCACACCGGCCATAGACCTCCTACCTGGCACTAGTCCTCCCCGGGGCCGGCTCTTTTCCTTCTCTTGTCCTGAAACGGTGGCCATGAAGGAATATATCAAGGAGGCATTGAGCATGGGATTTATTCATCCGTCAACCTCGCCGGCAGGAGTGGGCTTCTTTTTTTTTGTGAGCAAGAAAGATGGCAAGCTCCGTCCCTGCATCGATTATCAGCCCCTGAACAACTTCACCGTGAAGAACCGCTACCCTCTTCCCTTGCTGGCGTCTGCGTTTGAACATCTCCATGTTTCTTTTCTTCAACATTGATCTGCGTGATGCTTACAATCTAATCGTCCACACTACGCCGGATAATTTTGAAAACGAAGCTTTTTCTCTTCGTTTTGCCCTCCCATCCACACTGAGCCGGCGTTTTTAGCCCCCGAAAACGGAGATTTTCGAAAACACTCTCCAGAGTGAATAAATCTGAAAACGCTTAATATCCGGCGTAGTGTATATGGGGTAAACGGAGAGACTTAAAAACGCTGTCATGACAACACCACAACAACAATGCTTTTTCTGCTTCTGCTTGGTACTGCGCAAGCTGTTATAACGCGCAGCCGGTGAACGGCGTGAGAGTTAAATTGTAAAGTGAGTTTTTTTTTGACTATTTAAAAACGCTGTCATGACGTGCCGGAACAGATGTTCGTTGTTTTCTTGAACGCCACCACCTAACAATTTCAGAACAGACGGACGAGACTGAAGACAGTTGACCCATAGCTTACTGAATAAATAAGTATACTCACTTCACCCTGTTTTCTGTCCTTGCTTGTTTGAAGGTGTTTTACCTATTTATGCAGGTACTTCTCTGACAATAGATGTGTAACAGCCTAATGTAACATTGTATGGAAATACAAGATAACGCTGATGCAGACATGTTTTATACATTTAACAAGGTGCTTTATTAATGTAACAGTCAGTTTTTCAATGTTCGTCGTCAGCTGGGTCATATTGTCCGTGGACTCCCTGTCGGTTGCCTCCATACGCTCCAGTATTTGTTTTTTTTAAAGTTTTAAGTCCTCCTGTGCGAGAGCCAAGAGCAATTCCTTTAAAGTTTTTCTACTCTGTAACTGGACAAACGCGCACTAAGTATAGCGTCTCGCCTTCGCTTGTTTTCTGTGTGTCCTGCTCATGCCCAGTAGGAGGAGATTCGCCCAAATATCCGCCTAATGTGGACGGAGATATTTTGAAAAACGCTTAGTGTGGGCGCCTGTCGTTTTTACTCGAAACCGGCGTTTTCAAAATTATCCGGCGTAGTGTGGACGTAGGGGATGAGTGGAAAACGGCTTTCAACACTCCTAATGGCCACTATCAATACCTGGTGATACCTTTTGGTCTGGGGAACGATGTGCTCAGGGACCTGTTGAACCAGTTTATATTTGCGTATTTAGATGACATCCTTATCTATTCCCGTTCTCATCAGGAGCACGTCCAGGCAGTACTCAGACTCCTTCCTGAAAATAACCTGTACGCCAAGCCTGAAAAAATGTGAATTCCATTAAGACCAGGTGTCGTTTTTGGCCTATATATTTGCCCCATCCAGTGTTCAAATGGACCCTAGTAAAGTTCAGGCAGTTGCAGAGAGGCCCAAACCGTCTACAGTCAAACGGGTATGGCAGTTCATGGGGTTTGCAAATTTTTATCGCCGCTTCATCCCGAATTTTGGGTCCATCGCAGCTCCAATTAATGCACTCACCAAGAAGACCTCGGCCGTATTCTGTTGGACGGATGATGCCAACCAAGCATTTTCCGAGTTAAAGCGGCGTTTCACCACTGCCCCGCTGCTGCAACACCCAGACCCATCTCAGCCATTCATCGTCGAGGTGGATGCATCCGATGTCGGTATTGGAGCTGTCCTCGCTCAACGCTCGTCTGCGGATAGCCGGCTGCACCCTTGTGCCTTTCTTTCCCGTCGTTTGTCTCCAGCTGAGAGGAATTATGATGTTGGGAACCAGGAGCTTCTGGCTGTCGAGGAGGCCCTGGAGGAATGGCGACACTGGCTGGAGGGGACAGAGCATCCATTCTTGGTCTGGACAGATCACAAGAACCTCTCCGATATTCAGGATGCAAAGAGACTTTACTCTCATCAAGCCTGGTGGGCTCTCATCCTCACACGGTTCAATTTCGTCCTCACTTGTCCCGACAGCAAGAGTACAAAGGCCGACGCGCTCTCTCGACAGTTCGGCGGATCTGAGGACAATGTCGATCCAGAGCCCATTCTTCGCTTGTGTATCGCTGCTCCGGTGATCAGAGGTGAGGGCCGCCCGATATTCGGACCCAGGCCCGGATGGAGGACCTCCCAAACGGCAGTTTGTGCCTGCTGCGGTGCGTTCTAAAGTGTCTGAATGGGGTCACTCCTCCCTTCAGGCTGGACATCCGGGAATTCAACAGATCCAAGAGTTTTGGTGGCCATCTATATCCCAGGATGTCCACGCCTTTGTATCTGCCTGTCCCACCCGCGCTCGGAACACGCCATCACGCCAGCGTCCTGCGGGTCTGTTATGTCCACTGCCTGTGCCACACCGCCCCAGGTCCCACCTCTCAGTAGATTTCATCACCGGTCTGCCCCGCTAATGGAAACACCACCATTTTGGTCGTTGTGGATCTATTTTCCAAGGCTGCCCACTTTATTGCCCTGCCCAGGCTCCCATCGGCTCGTGAGACTGCCACACTCATGGGTCAACGTGTGTTCAGGAATACATTTTGGAATAGTGTAAAGAAGCAATTCTGCTCAAGTGACCGCACTGCGAACGACGACACCATGAATACTTCATGCCTTCACCATATTCTACACAAAAGCAAACTACTGCAAATGCTGGAAACCCGAAATAGTGTTGCAGGTACTCAGCAGACCAGGCTACATCTATGGATGTTTGTAGCACCATATCCATACCCACGTGCGTCCTGCATTGAGCTCCACAACTACTTGCTCCCACACCCTCTTGTACAGATATCTAGAGGATTTCTGTGAGCACAGTATCTTCCCCAACGGCACCAAGTCTGAAGAAGCATGCTGCCTCACATTGTGAGGCCATTTCCCAGGATAAATCCCGCAGCAGGTACGGTATAACTCTTTCAGTGACGTGGCCCTCCCCTTAAGTGATGCAACTGGTTACAGCTGGTGCTAGCAATTTAGCTACAGCCATGCAACTATAATCAGTAGAATTTGTTGTAACAAGTAGGCAGCATTAGTTGCCGTGTTGTCTTCATGTCAATTAATGGCATGGGTTAATTACTGCAATCATTGTCTGCGTGTGAAAGCTATCCAATTTAGCCTGAGATTTTTTTTAAAAGTGGGCTACATTCCGAAGCAACTTTTAGGGAATTTCAAATTAAATCTTGGGCATTGCTACTGTGAAACAGTCAGCCTGGAACCTCTAGGAGCTTGAAGCATTTTGTGATATCAGCCTTTTTTATACCATGGACTAATACCAGAAGCACAGGGTCCACGGACCCCAATTCAGGAACCCTTGAAGTACGGGAACATGTATAAAGACTTACTTGGATGTTCATAGTTTTTTTACATTAAAATGGTAATTTTTACAACAACTGTTTGCATCTACAGTTCATTTGCCTGTTTAGTGTTCATTCTGATATAATATGCATTCTGTCATGTACCAAGCAGGAGCTCACACTGCTGTGTTCAATGTGCTTCCCAGTTTATCTCAAGTCTCCTCATGGACTGTCTGTGGTGAATATAAAACTAATAGTAAGAAGTGTGGTGTTGAAATAAAAACAGAAAACACTACACATCCTGATGAAGGATCTTGGCCTGAAATGTCAAATGTCAAAGTTGCGTTCACCAGCAACTTTGATGTGTGTTGCTTTATTTCCAGCATCTGCAGAATTCCTCTTGTTTGTGTTTTTAAAAACACCACACATACTTGGCAGACTAGGCAGCATCTGTTAAGAGTTAATATTTTAGTCCAACATCTCATTTAGAAAGTCTGATTATGACAGGAGAAGCGTAATAACTAAATGCTGCTTGTGCTAATCACAATTTAATCAGCAGTAACTTGTGCAAACATCTGCTTTGAAGCCTTTCTGATTTTTAAAGTCGAAGTAGCAGAGTCTTAGATGAGATAGTTGTGAAACAGGTTGGGGTGGAGAGAGATGGGATGGAGTAAGCCTTGAGGTGGGGACTGAGATCATTAACAATTTTTGTTATGCTCCTTCTATGCCAAAAATATCCCTTTAATGGGTAAAGAGATCAAAACTGCACCAGGCACTCCAGTTGCATCAGGGCACCAGATTATTGTAATAACATCTTTTTAATCCTGCACTCAAATTCTTTGGCAGAGAACTATCTGGCCTCTTATCTGTTAGTGTTGTACATGTAAACCTTGCAGCTCAACTGTAGATTTTTAAAATTTTGATAAATCAATTTTGACATGGATCAAAAATATTATTTTCTTTCGAACAATGCAGTATAGTAACTTGATTCACTTCCAACTTCCAGGATTTGATTTTGGATGTACATTGGGATTTGTCTGCAGATTTTATGCAAGGAAGTAATACAGTGGATTTCAGTCAATTGGGACACATTAGGGCCAGTATGTTTTGGTCCCATTCAGTGGCTTCCCCAGTTGTCCAAAGTTTCATGGATATAGTTAAAAGTATACAAAAGACAAACCATTTAACTGAGTAACAAATTATGCATTTAAATGAAAAACAAAACAAACTAGAACACTACCAAATTCTACTACAGTACTACCAAACTGTATTAGTTCATAATAGCTAGCAACAGAGGAATTTATCAAATGTATGCAAGGGTGACAGTTTGATTGTCTGTAAATGAACAAAATCACCACAGACACCCAGCGCAGATAATGGACTGCCTTCATTGCCCTCCTGCATGCGGTAATGTTGCAATCAAGCAATAAATTTCTTGGCATCCTGTGTAGTCACTAGCTCAGGTTTAGTTGCATCATCCTCATCTTCATATTCCCCGCTTTAGTCTTCTGATACAAAGCTTTTAACAATGTCATCTCCCAAATCTTCATTTCATTGTAACATTCAAAATGATTGTCAATACCTTCATTCTGCATAGTGCCTAACTTGTTGAAGTAGTAAAATTGTTTTATTTTCACTCCCAGCCGTATCTGGCATCTCCAGCACCAAAGTAAGCTGCAGAGAGTTGTAAACTTAGTCAGCTCCATCATGGTCACTAGCCTCTGTATTATCCAAGAACACCTTCTTGGAGAGATGCCTCAAAAAGGTGGAATTCATCATTAAGGACCCACCACCTCCCCACCCCAAATCACCCAGGAAATGCTCCTATCTCATTGCTACCATCAGGAAGGACATACAGGAGCCTGAAAGCACACAATGATTCAGGAACAGTTTCTTTCCCTCTGGCATCCAATTTCTGAATGGACATTGAACCCATGAACACTAGCTCACTTTTTAAAATATTGTAAATGGTTTTATTACATGAAAACATACATACACACTTAATAATTCACAGCCTTTTTTCCCTTATTATGTATTGCAAAGACACAAAATTTCACAACGTATGCCAATGATACTTCCTTGATTGTTGAAGAAGACATCAGTAAATTTGTTTCAAGGCTGTGGTTCGTTAACTTTCCATCATACAACGTTTTTAAAATTTTTTATGATCACCTATTGGTAGGCAGAAATTCCAGCTGGATGCTTCAACGTTCTACATTAGTATGTGCTACACAATTGTCAGCAAGCAGAAGAATTTTGTTTAATTTCCACCTTCTCCATATCCCAACTCATCAGCCATTTCTTAAAAATTTTGTAAGTCATCCACACATTCTTATTAGCACAGTACTCAACTGGTAAACTACATTAAGATTCAACACTTCTCCCCAATAACCAACGATTTCTTTTCATCTGTTCCTGACATATTTGCACAACACAACAGTTGTGATCCATTGCTTTCTTTGAACCTGATAGTGTTGCATGTTTGTAGTAAAGGGAACCCTTCAGTATGGCATGATAAATAAAAGGTCTGTTTTCATTGGCATTGTAGATATCATTTGCACAAAAATTTTGAAGCAAGTCAGGGAGATTTGTAGATTTCTATGTTTCTGCATTAACACATCAGCACCTTTGTTGCTGTTCGCTTTAATGTGGTGCCAACATTTCCATCGAGATAATCAACCACCTGTTGCTTTAAAACCTTTGTGACCCAGCTTCGCAGCTAGCTCCTCTGACTTGTTTTTAAACACTGGTCCACTAAAATGACACCTCGTCCAGTTACAATGGAAAACTATAGAATGAGATCCTCTTCAACATTTGGATCCTGACCTTCAGGCTTTTGATTTGGGATGTGTCCTGTTGTCCCTCTCGGAATGCCCATTCTTCTCACAGTTTATCTTGCAGATGTATCAAGCATGCAATGTAGATTTCGGCACTCTGCCAGCTGATGATGAGAGGTGTTAGGCAGTTGGCTGTTAATTTGGCTCAGTAGGGTAATTTTTTGGCTAGTGTCAAATCTTTTTGTGGCAACTTGGCAAAGGTATCAAATTTTTTTCAAAAGTCACAATTAGAAAAATATATCAAAAATCACTACTTTTTAAATCGGCATCCATAAGCCCAGATGGATAACATACACAAACACACACAATTCTTTGCTCTAAGTAAATTGTAGTGTCTAACGGCCACACACGTGGACGTGACTAACTGTGTCCTGCCCAAATTAAATGGCACAGTGTCCCAAATAAACAAAGGGAATCCTGGCTATTTTCTCAATTTGTTTCTGTTCTTTAAGATTTGTCCCAAATAAGCAGCCACCCTGATTAACTGATGGCCCAATAAACTAGAATCCACTGTACTCACCACAAATAAAAGCTATAATGTGTGCAATGTGGCAGCAGGTTTCCAGTTTGGCCGTGTTTAATGATGACTGTAGTGAATTTGCTTCCATCATTTCCATGTATTTGCACTATATTCTCACCACTTTCAGCAAACTTCAAGGGACTGCTCCTGAATACAAGCAGTACATCTATTCATATCATCGCTTTGATGTACTTCCATTCAGACATTGAAGGAGACTTACGAGCGATGGCCAATGGCGGACCCAGCAGGAGACCGGTGGGGAAGGCGGAAGAGCTATGACCTTGGAAGACAATTATTGCTTTGCAAGCAGATGATCTACCAAGAAGAGAGGTGGTGATCTCTTTAAACTCACCCGGCAGAAGGCAAAGGCAAACCATTGCTGTATCCTGCCAGATAAATCTCACCTGGTCCCTCAACACCAGCTCCATAGCAAAGAAAGCACAGCAGCATCTCTGCGAAGGCTGAGAAAAGTCCATCTCCCACCCCACCCATCCTCACCCACATTCTACAGAGGTTGTATTTAGAGCATCCTGAGCAGCTGCATCAATGCCTGGTTTGGAAATTGCACCGTCTCAGATCACAAGACCCAGCAGCGGATAGTGAGGTCAGCTGAGAAGATCATCGGGTCTCTCTTCCCGCCATCACAGACAATTACACTACACACTGCACCTGTAAAGCCAACAACATTGTGAAGGACCCCACACACCCATCATACAAACTCTTCTCCCTCCTGCCATCTGGCAAAAGGTACCGAACCATTCGGGCTCTCATGACCAGACTGTGCAACAGTTTCTTCCCCCAAGCCATCAGACTCCTCAATACCCAGAGTCTAGACTGACATCTACATCATTTATTATTATATCATAATTTGTCCTCTACTGTGCCTGTTGTCTTGTTTATTATTTATTGTACTGTCCTGCACTGTTTTGTGCTCTTTATGTAGTCCTGTGTAGATCTGTAGTCTAGTGTAGCTTTGTGTTGTCTCACATAGTCTAGTGTAGTTTTGTGTTGTTTCATGTAGCACCGTGGTCCTGGAGGAATGTTGTTTCGTTTTTACTGTGTACTGTACCAGCAGTTTATGGTCGAAATGACAATAAAAAGCGATTTGACTTGATATTAATGCATTTTACGTGGTGAACTGAGTGCTCACGCAATGGTCTACCCCTCCGTCTTTGTTTGGAAGTTACTCCTTCCAGACATGGCAGTTTTATTTTTCAATAGCCATGGTTCAATTCATCTCACTCGAGGGCTGTCGATTCAGATTCCACTTAACTGCTTTGATTGCTTAAACTGTGGCTTGTCCTCACTGTAAGTAATGCAGCATCACTATTTAAAGAGCAGAGGAATTTTCTCAGGAGCTGGCCAATGTTTACCCTTCCAGTAGCATCTGTTTAGTGTCACAGTGCTGCCTTTGGTCCTATTATCTATATACAAATTCACTGCCACATTTCTAGCATTGGACATCCTGAGATTGTGCAAGATGTATAAATAAAATGCTGATACGACTCCTGACATTTGAATGCTTTGATGGGTTAGAGAAGGGAGGATGTACATGGAAAATATTAACCCTCCAATCCTTCAACTGGTTTGCATTATGTGGAACAACTAAAAGACTGCCCCACCTTTCCAATCTTGCTAACTGCAGTTTTAAATGTCAAGCACCTATTGGACCTATCCGAAGTCGCTGAAGTGCTTTTACTAATTTTCTACCATTATTTTCCAGCTCTGTTCTCCTCCCTTAGGAATATTTGCTTAGCCTGGCAGGTTAGCTTAAACCCCCCTCAACAGCATCAGCTAATCTGCAACTGTGGGGAGTTGTTGTTATTTCAGTCCGGTGTTGAGGAATGCAAATTTTAAATTGGAATGGTGAATTTTGAACAGAATGGACATTTAAAATACAGCATTCCAATTTCAACCCCGCATACCTCACATATACAAGTGAGCCTGGGGGCTGACTTGCCATTTGCTGGCGAGCATGATCCAGCAAAGGGCAATGAAATGATAACCAGACACAATAGTCATCTTATATGAAGGATAAATATTGACAGAAAGGAAAACAGCAAGTGCTAAAACACTCAGTGAGTCAGGAAGCATGTGGAGAGAAAACCGAGTTAACGTTTCAAGTTAAAAACCCTTAAAGACCTTTGGGTAGATAGTGGGAATGCTGGGCAGGACACAGGAAGAACTTTTCTGCTTCTCTTTGAAAAGTCTATGGGTTATTTTACACTCATCTTAGAGAGCAGACAGACCTTGGTTTAACTATCTAACTATGTCAAAGAGCCACAATAACTTCTGCTTTTATCCCAGAGAATTGGGAATTATTTTTGTGCAAACTAGTTTAAGAAGAATAATTCTGTTGAACGTAGGTGATAGATACGGCTTCATTTTGGACCTTTTGAACTGACTTCCATCTGTTCCACTGGAGTAGCTTCTCCACCAACATTCCTGACTCCTGCAGCCCGCTAGTGTGCAGTTAGAAGTGAGCCAGGTTCTCTCCATCCTAAAATAAACAGACGGACTTATGAGGCCTGCTCCTGCGGATACCTCCCAGTCTCCACCCAGCTAAAAGCATTCCCATACCGCTTGTTCCAGACTCATCACCTACAGCCCCTTCAACTCCAATTCTCATCCAGTCTTTGGACCAGCCAACCTCAACCAGTCGCTCTAAGCTTTCATTCTCCCAGTCTAAAACTACCGAACTGTCTCTGTTACTCTGCCTATGGGCCAAGTCTGCTGTGCATTTTTGACCAGACTTGAACATTTGAAAATCCTGGTGTACAGGTAATATGGCAATTTCCAACTGTATGGAATACTGTGCAGTACTGAGGCCAGCCCTATCTTTTGTAATTCTGAAGACCAGTTGAACCTCAGCACAAAGATAAATTTCTGCGGAAGGAAACCTTTGACCACAAGTGTTGAGCAGTGATCAGTGTGGAACGTCTATAAGACATTGGAGCAAAATGAAGCCATTCAGCCAATTGTGTCTACTGTGCCATTTGCTCATAGTTGGTTTATTTCCCCTCCTTCTTTCCTTGGAATAGAGGAGAATGAGCAGCAACCTTACAGAAGTGTTTAAAATTATGGCAGACGTAGATAAAGTTGATGGTAACAGTCTTTTTCCCCAAGGTAGGGGAGTCTAAAACTAAAGGTTTAGGGTGAGAAGGGAAAAATCTAAAAAGAGCCCAAGGGGCCTTTTTAGCCAGAGGGTGGTGAGCACATGGAATGAGCTGCCAGAGGAGCTGGCTGAGGCAGGTACGATAGCATCATCTCAGAAAAGGTACATGGAGGGGGAAGGGTGGGCTGAACGCAGAAAATTGAGACTAGCTGGGTGGGTGCCAAGGACATCATTGACTACAATGGGCCAACAGGCCTGTATCTGCAGACATCCCACCCTGCAAGAACTCATTTCAGGGAGGTAGCACCCCTGTCCCCTGCAACCCCATTTCCCACCCCCCCACCCCCCTGGTTGACCTCCAAGGGTGTATGTAATACTTTGTTTAGTGATTTTGTCTAAACTGTAAACCAAGTTCAGTATATGCAGAAAATATGACATTAAAATATGTACTTATATTATCATGTTTATTGTATTACAACTTTAAGCAAGTCTACAGAGAGTTTGGCCTCATCACGTAGGACATCAATACAGTAGCTCCTTAGCAGCCAGCCAGCTAGTTTAAATAACATTAGCTATGCTAATGAACAAATGACACCTGTTAAACTCACCTCAACATGTCGTTTACATTTTAACCCACCATAGGCAATAGAAAAGTCACTGTTGCAAACAGTGCAGCGAGCAACACTGTCATTATTTTTGAGGTCGACTGTAAAGCCCACCCACAGAGAAAACTGATAGGTCTACTTAGCAGGGGTCCCCAACCTTTTTTGCATCACAGGCTGGTTTATTTTCCTAGCACGAATATAGTGATAAGTCCCTTATAAGTCAATAGCACCATAACATTTTAAGTAACGTTTAGATATTAAACACACAACGCATATTTTCCTTGTATGAACATATCAAATCATTGCAACACACCAATATCATCGACGGAGGGTCTCGGCCCGAAATGTGGAACTGTACCTCTTCCTATAGATGCTGCCTGGCCTGCTGCGTTCACCAGCAATTTTTGTGTGTGTTGCTTGAAATTCCAGCACCTGCAGATTTCCTTGTGTTTGTGTTTTTAAATATCGCTGAATCAGTGCGAACCTTGGGCTCGTTTCCCTGCAACAAGACGGTCGAATCGAGGGGTGATGGGAGACAACGATACTCGAAGGGGGTTCCTTATGTCCAGTCTATTCTGCAATTTAGCTTTCGTTGCATTCATTGCAGAAAACCCCGCTTCGCAGAGATATGATGTTGGAAATGGAAGCAACGTTTCCAAAATAATTGTGTTTTTGTAAAAATACTTCAATGTTCCATTTAATATCGGAGAAATGTACGAAGATATATCCTGAAATTCCTGGTTTTCACAACCATCCACAAAAACAGAATTGTGCCCCAAAGAATGAGTAACAGTTAAAACGTTAGAACCCCAAAGCCCCCCCACTCCCCCTCCCCACACACAAGCAGCAGCAAAGCAACGACCCTCCCCCACCCCGACTTCTGCAAAAAACATCAGCACCCTCCACCCGAGCATGCCATTGCAAACCCCCAATAAAATTGCATGTATAAGTAATGATTTTTTTTGTGAATGTTGATATCTGATGATATGTGCCTGTGATGCTGCTGCAAATAAGTTTTTCATTGTACCTGTGAGTACCTGTATTTGTGCATATTGCCAAAATAATCTTTGATTTTTTATTTTGTATTTTCTGTATATATTTTTATGAATGAAGTTTAATCTTGGAAAAAGGGAAATCCTGATGGTTTGGCATCTGGCACATGACATGACAGTTAGAATTTTTGCTCACCTGGCCCCCTGGTTCCAGCAGTCTCCTGGATCCTGTGGCTGCTGTCCCCGCACTCCCTCGTGACACACTGGCACTCAGGTCCCAGCCAAGACCTGGGTCCTTCCATTCCTTTACAGCTCACTCCTTCTGCTGGCCACTCGTCACACACTCACCAAATGGTACTCGACTAAAACTTGAACACTTCACAGATTCCAAAAGACGGTAACACAAGACCCAGTACGTTTCTGTAATATTCAATAAAGCAGATAATCAACATGAGAGGGGATGGGGTGAGAAGAATAAGGGGGATGGGGAGAAGTGGAGAGGGATTAGGAGGGGAGGAGTGAGATGAAGAAGCGAATGGAGGAAAATGAAGGAGAGTGGGGAAGTGGGGAGGAAGGGGTGTGGGGCAGGTGGGATGGGGAGGCATAGAGGTAGGGAGAGGATGAGGGGAGGTGGGACAGGGAGGTGGTACAGGGAGGGGGAAAGTATGGGGAGGGGTATAGGTGGGGAGAGGATGAGGGGAGGGGAAACAGAGGGGTATAGGTGAGGAGAGGATGAGGGGAAGTGGGATAGGGAGGGGTATAGGTGGGGAGAGGATGAGAGGAGGGGAAAGGGAGGGTATAGATTAGGAGAGGATGAGGGGAGGTGGGATACGGAGGGGTATAGGTGGGGAGAGAATGAGAGGAGGGGATGGGGAGGGGTATAGGTAGGGAGAGGATGGGGGAGGTGGGACAGGGAGGGGTATAGGTGGGGAGAGGATGAAAGGAGGGGATAGGTGGGGAGAGGATGAGGGGAGGTGAGATAGGGAGGGGATAGGTGGGGAGAGGATGAGGGGAGGGGATAGGGAGGGGTATAGGTGGGGAGAGGATGAGGGGAGGGAATAGGGAGGGGTGTAGGTGGGGAGAGGATGAGGGGAGGGGATAGGGAGGGGATAGGTGGGGAGAGGATGAGGAGAGGTGGGATTGGGTGGGGTATAGGTGGAGAGAGGATGAGGGGAGGGGAAAGAGAGGGGTATAGGTGGGGAGAGGATGAGGAGAGGTGAGATAGGGAGGGGTACAGGTGGGGAGAGGATGAGGGGAGGGGATAGGGAGGGTATAGGTGGGGAGAGGATGAGGGGAGGGGATAGGGAGGGGATAGGTGGGGAGAGGATGAGGGGAGGGGATAGGGAGGGGATAGGTGGGGAGAGGATGAGGGGAGGTGAGATAGGGAGGGGTACAGGTGGGGAGAGGATGAGGGGAGGGGGAAGAGAGGGGTACAGGTGGGGAGAGGATGAGGGGAGGGGAAAGACAGGGGTACAGGTGGGGAGAGGATGAGGGGAGGGGAAAGAGAGGGGTATAGGTGGGGAGAGGATGAGGGGAGGGAATAGGGAGGGGTGTAGGTGGGGAGAGGATGAGGGGAGGGGATAGGTGGGGAGAGGATGAGGAGAGGTGGGATAGGGTGGGGTATAGGTGGGGAGAGGATGAGGGGAGGGGAAAGAGAGGGGTATAGGGGAGAGGATGAGGGGAGGGGATAGGGAGGGGTACAGGTGGGGAGAGGATGAGGGGAGGGGATAGGGAGGGGATAGGTGGGGAGAGGATGAGGGGAGGGGATAGGGAGGGGATAGGTGGGGAGAGGATGAGGGGAGGGGATAGGGAGGGGATAGGTGGGGAGAGGATGAGGGGAGGTGGGATAGGGAGGGGTATAGGTGGGGAGAGGATGAGGGGAGGTGGGATAGGGAGGGTATAGGTGGGGAGAGGATGAGGGGAGGGGGAAGAGAGGGGTACGGGTGGGGAGAGGATGAGGGGAGGGGAAAGAGAGGGGTACAGGTGGGGAGAGGATGAGGGGAGGGGATAGGGAGGGGATAGGTGGAGAGAGGATGAGGAGAGGTGAGATAGGGAGGGGATAGGTGGGGAGAGGATGAGGGGAGGGGAAAGAGAGGGGTACGGGTGGGGAGAGGATGAGGGGAGGGGATAGGTGGGGAGAGGATGAGGAGAGGTGAGATAGGGAGGGGATAGGTGGGGAGAGGATGAGGGGAGGTGGGATAGGGAGGGTATAGGTGGGGAGAGGATGAGGGAAGGGGGAAGAGAGGGGTACGGGTGGGGAGAGGATGAGGGGAGGGGAAAGAGAGGGGTACAGGTGGGGAGAGGATGAGGGGAGGGGAAAGAGAGGGGTATAGGTGGGGAGAGGATGAGGGGAGGGGATAGGGAGGGGTACAGGTGGGGAGAGGATGAGGGGAGGGGATAGGGAGGGGAGAGGATGAGGGGAGGGGAAAGAGAGGGGTACAGGTGGGGAGAGGATGAGGGGAGGGGATAGGGAGGGGATAGGTGGGGAGAGGATGAGGAGAGGTGAGATAGGGAGGGGTACAGGTGGGGAGAGGATGAGGGGAGGGGATAGGGAGGGTATAGGTGGGGAGAGGATGAGGGGAGGGGGAAGAGAGGGGTACGGGTGGGGAGAGGATGAGGGGAGGGGAAAGAGAGGGGTACAGGTGGGGAGAGGATGAGGGGAGGGGATAGGGAGGGGATAGGTGGGGAGAGGATGAGGAGAGGTGAGATAGGGAGGGGATAGGTGGGGAGAGGATGAGGGGAGGGGAAAGAGAGGGGTACGGGTGGGGAGAGGATGAGGGGAGGGGATAGGTGGGGAGAGGATGAGGAGAGGTGAGATAGGGAGGGGATAGGTGGGGAGAGGATGAGGGGAGGTGGGATAGGGAGGGTATAGGTGGGGAGAGGATGAGGGAAGGGGGAAGAGAGGGGTACGGGTGGGGAGAGGATGAGGGGAGGGGAAAGAGAGGGGTACAGGTGGGGAGAGGATGAGGGGAGGGGAAAGAGAGGGGTATAGGTGGGGAGAGGATGAGGGGAGGGGATAGGGAGGGGTACAGGTGGGGAGAGGATGAGGGGAGGGGATAGGGAGGGGAGAGGATGAGGAGAGGTGAGATAGGGAGGGGATAGGTGGGGAGAGGATGAGGGAAGGGGGAAGAGAGGGGTAAGGGTGGGGAGAGGATGAGGGGAGGGGAAAGAGAGGGGTACAGGTGGGGAGAGGATGAGGGGAGGGGATAGGGAGGGGATAGGTGGGGAGAGGATGAGGAGAGGTGAGATAGGGAGGGGTACAGGTGGGGAGAGGATGAGGGGAGGGGATAGGGAGGGGATAGGTGGGGAGAGGATGAGGAGAGGTGAGATAGGGAGGGGATAGGTGGGGAGAGGATGAGGGGAGGGGGAAGAGAGGGGTACGGGTGGGGATAGGATGAGGGGAGGGGAAAGAGAGGGGTACAGGTGGGAAGAGGATGAGGGGAGAGGATAGGTGGGGAGAGGATGAGGAGAGGTGAGATAGGGAGGGGATAGGTGGGGAGAGGATGAGGAGAGGTGAGATAGGGAGGGGATAGGTGGGGAGAGGATGAGGGGAGGTGGGATAGGGAGGGGTACAGGTGGGGAGAGGATGAGGAGAGGTGAGATAGGGAGGGGATAGGTGGGGAGAGGATGAGGAGAGGTGAGATAGGGAGGGGATAGGTGGGTACAGGTGGGGAGAGGATGAGGGGAGGGGATAGGTGCGGAGAGGATGAGGAGAGGTGAGATAGGGAGGGGATAGGTGGGGAGAGGATGAGGGGAGGGGATAGGGAGGGGTACAGGTGGGGAGAGGATGAGGGGAGGGGATAGGGAGGGGATAGGTGGGGAGAGAATGAGGAGAGGTGAGATAGGGAGGGGATAGGTGGGGAGAGGATGAGGGGAGGGTATAGGTGGGGAGAGGATGAGGGGAGGTGGGATAGGTGGGGAGAGGATGAGGGGAGGGGAAAGAGAGGGGTACAGGTGGGGAGAGGATGAGGGGAGGGGATAGGTGGGGAGAGGATGAGGAGAGGTGAGATAGGGAGGGGATAGGTGGGGAGAGGATGAGGGGAGGGGATAGGGAGGGGATAGGTGGGGAGAGGATGAGGAGAGGTGAGATAGGGAGGGGTACAGGTGGGGAGAGGATGAGGGGAGGGGATAGGTGGGGAGAGGATGAGGAGAGGTGAGATAGGGAGGGGATAGGTGGGGAGAGGATGAGGGGAGGGGGAAGAGAGGGGTACGGGTGGGGAGAGGATGAGGGAAGGGGAAAGAGAGGGGTACAGGTGGGGAGAGGATGAAAGGAGGGGATAGGTGGGGAGAGGATGAGGGGAGGTGAGATAGGGAGGGGATAGGTGGGGAGAGGATGAGGAGAGGTGAGATAGGGAGGGGATAGGTGGGGAGAGGAAAGGGAGGTGGGATAGGGAGGGGATAGGTGGGGAGAGGATGAGGGGAGGGGGAAGAGAGGGGTACGGGTGGGGAGAGGATGAGGGGAGGTGGGATAGGGAGGGTATAGGTGGGGAGAGGAAAGGGAGGTGAGGTGTAGAGGTAGGATGGGAATAGTGGGGGAGGGAGGAAGAGGGAGTGAAACAACAGGAGGGAAAGAGGAGACCGTGCTGGAGGCGGTGGCAATAAAACGGAGAGTTGTCGGCATTAGGAAAGAACGGCGCTCAGAGTTTGACTGCGGATGAGGGCAGACTTTGCCTGCCTGCGGTGACCACAGTCACTCTCTCTCCGGTCACACTGCCAGGTGGAACCAGCGAGCGGCACAACCCCGGTACCAGCGGCCGGGACCGGGCCGGGCCATGGATCCGAAGCAGCGCCGCGTCCTGCGGAGGTTGCGGCTGGAGCTGGCCGACCAGCTGCGAGTGGAGCAGCTGGTGCAGTATTTGTACCAGGAGCGGGTGGTCAGCCAGAGTTTCCTGGAGGAGCTGGAGGCCGAGCCGGTCAGTGTCCGCCGGACCCTGAAGCTGCTCGACTACCTGCCGGGCCGCGGGCCTCGGGCTTTCGCCGCCTTCATCGAGTCTTTGAGGGACGAGTTTCCGTGGCTGTGCCGCCGACTGGAGGAGGAGAAGGAGCGGGCGGAGGATGAGCCCGAGCCGCCGGCGGGTGAGTGTTCCGTCATAGGCCCAATGTCTCCCACCTCCACCGCCCAGCCGACCCCACCGTCTCTGCAACCTCCAGGCAAAATCCTCCATCAAAATCTCCCTCAACTCCACACCGTCCCGACCCTCACCCCGAACCACCGAGGAGCCCATACTCAACTCTTGGCATCACCCCCCAGCCCCCAGCCCCTACACACCGGAGAGTTCCAGTACCTCTCGCAAGGGCCAACTTTATTCATCTTCATGCAGTTACACCTATTAGGAATTTGTTGTGCTGATGCTACATGTAACAACAATCTATACTTATGAAGAATTGTATAAAAATAATGTAAAATATAGCGATAAATGTACATAAATACCAGCATGTATTTATAATGTAGTTCTAAGTGGTGTAAAATGTTTACAGTACAATGATTGGGGTAAAAGTGGGGGGAATGAGTGATCAGATTAACCGGCTGGGTGAAGAAATTTTTAAGATGGCACGAAGTGTTACTTTTAACAGCCCGATAGCGCGTGTCCGGAGGGAAGCTTTTGGAAAAGACAGTTTGCTGGGTGGGTGGTGTCCGTATGATCTTTCCTGCCCGTTTCTTTGTCCTGGACACATTACAAGTCCTGTAGTGACGGTAGGCGGTCAGTGACCTTCTGTTGTCCTGACAGATAGTGTTCGTATATTGTGAGGAAGCTGCACCAAACCAGTGGGATGTGAGGATGCTCTCTTATATGGCAGCATACTATTGCACCTGCCTCCAAATTTGTCTTTACTGCTCTCCAACAATAGCTACATCTCACTACCCAATGGCCCCACCCATACTCCACCATCGTCCCACCATCCTCATCCCCACGCGCTCTGTTTCTCCTCATTTGCCCTATCGTGTTCACATTGACTAGTGGGCACTCATCTGCATTAATCCCATTTTCCAGCATTGGCCAGCAGGTCTCCATTCATCACTGATTCAAGTGCTCCTCTGGATATTTAAATGAGCCCATTGATCCTGCCTGCAGCACTCCATCTAGCAATGTCCTCCAGGTACTTACCACTCTAGTTGGAAATAGTCCCCCTCAGATCCCTTCTATCTCTTACTCTTTACCCTAAATCTATGTCTTTTAGTTTTATTCACCTCAACGAAGGGGATAAACTTTCAGCAATTGACCGTGATAATCTATATTATATCAGAATCAGGTTTAATATCACTGGCATATGTCATGAAATTTGTTGTTTTGCGGTAGCAGTACAATTTGCAATACAATTTGCATACATAAAAAACAAACTATAAATTACAATAAGAAGTGTGTGTTTGTGTGTGTGTATTGAGGTAGTGTTCTTGGGTGCACTGTCCATTCAGAAATCAGATGAACTACACCCCAGGGTTCTGAAAGAGGTGGCTGAAGAGATTGTGGAGGCATTATTAATGATCTTTCAAGAATCACTAGGTTCTTGAAACTTTTCCAGAGGACTGGAAAATTGCAAATGTCATTCCATTCTTTAAGAAGGGAGGGAGGCAGAAGAAAGGAAATTATAGGCCAATAGCCTAATTTGGGAAGATGTTGAAATCTTTTATTAAGGGTCAGGCTTTGGAGTACTTGGAGGTAGTACTTGGAGGTGTGTGATAAAGAAGTCAGCATGGTTTCCTTCAGGGAAATCTTGCCTGACAAATCTGTTGGAATTCTTTGAGGAAATAACAGGCAGGATACACAAAGAAGAGTCAGTGGATGTTGTTTACTTAGACTTCCAGAATCCTTTGACAAGGTGCACATGAGACTGGTTAACAAGATAACAGCCCATGGTATTACAGGAAAGGTACTAGCATGGATAAAAGATTGACTGACTGGCAGGAAGCAAAGAGTGGGAATAAAGGGCACCTATTCTGAATGGCTGCTGGTGACAAGTGGTATTCTGTGAGGCTCAGTACTGGGATTGCTTTTCACGTTAAATGTCAATGAATTGGATGATGGAGTAGATGGCTTTGTGGCCAGTTTTGCAGATGATATAAAGATAGGTGGAGAGGCAGGAAGTGCTGAGGAAGCAGGGAGTCTGCAGAAGGATTAGGACAGATTGAAATCTCTCAGAATATTGAATGGCCTGGACATAGTGGATGTGGAGTGGATGTTTCTTGTAGTGGGTGAGTCAAGGAGCAGAGGGCACATTCTCAGAATAAAGGGACATCCATTTAGAGCAGATGAGAAGGGATTCTCATCTCTGTTCTAAATGGCAAGAGGATGGTGAATCTGTGGAACTCATTGCCACAGATGACTGTTGAGGCCAAGTTATTGAGTATATTTAAAGCAGAGGTTAGTGGGTTCTTGGTTAGTCAGGGCGTCAAAGGTTATGGGGAGAAGGCAGGACAATGGGATTGAAAGGGATAATAAATCAGCTATGATAGAATGGCAGAGCAGACTCGATGGGCCGAGTGGTCTAATTCTGCTCCCCTGTCTTTATGTTTTCATGGTGGAAGGGAAGAAGCTGTTCTTGAACCATTGAATGTGTGTCTTCAGGCTCCTGTACCTCTTCCCTGAACCAGAAGAGGGCATGGCCAGAGAGGTAGGGGTCCTTAATGATGGATGCTGCCTTTCGGAGGCATCACCTTTTGAAGGTGTCTTGGATGCTGGGGAGGTTTGTGCCTGTGATGGAGCTGGCTGAGTTTACAACATTTATGCAGCTTCTTCCGATCCTGTGCAGTGGCGCCTCCACACCAGATGGCAATGCAACTAGTTAGAATGCTCTCCACAGTATATCCATAGAAATTTGTGACATACATAGAATAGTACAGCACAGTACAGGCCCTTCGGCCCACAATGTTGTGCCGACCCTCAAACCCTGCCTCCCATATAACCCCCCACCTTAAATTCCTCCATATACCTGTCTAGTAGTCTCTCAAACTTCACTGGTGTATCTGCCTCCACCACTGACTCAGGTAGTGCATTCCACGCACCAACCACTCTCTGAGTAAAAAACCTTCCTCTAATATCCCCCTTGAACTTCCCACCCCTTACCTTAAAGCCATGTCCCCTTGTATTGAGCAGTGGTGCCCTGGGGAAGAGGCGCTGGCTATCCACTCTATCTATTCCTCTTAATATCTTGTACACCTCTATCATGTCTCCTCTCATCCTCCTTCTCTCCAAAGAGTAAAGCCCTAGCTTCCTTAATCTCTGATCATAATGCATACTCTCTAAACCAGGCAGCATCCTGGTAAATCTCCTCTGTACCCTTTCCAATGCTTCCACATCCTTCCTATAGTGAGGTGACCAGAACTGGACACAGTACTCCAAGTGTGGCCTAACCAGAGTTTTATAGAGCTGCATCATTACATCACGACTCTTAAACTCTATCCCTCGACTTACGAAAGCTAACACCCCATAAGTTTTCTTAACTACCCTATCTACCCGTGAGTTAACTTTCAGGGATCTATGGACATGTACTCCTAGATCCCTCTGCTCCTCCACACTACCAAGTATCCTGCCATTTACTTTGTACTCTGCCTTGGAGTTTGTCCTTCCAAAGTGTACCACCTCACACTTCTCTGGGTTGAACTCCATCTGCCACTTCTCAGCCCACTTCTACATCCTATCAATGTCTCTCTGCAACCTTCTACAATCCTCTACACTATCTACAACACCACCAACCTTTGTGTCGTTTGCAAACTTGCCAACCCACCCTTCTACCCCCACATCCAGGTCGTTAATAAAAATCACGAAAAGTAGAAGTCCCAGAACAGATCCTTGTGGGACACCACTAGTCACAATCCTCCAATCTGAATGTACTCCCTCCACCACGACCCTCTGCCTTCTGCAGGCAAGCCAATTCTGAATCCACCCGGCCAAATTTCCCTGGATCGCATGCCTAACTTTCTGATTAAGCCTACCATGTGGAACCTTGTCAAATGCCTTACTAAAATCCATATAGATCACATCCACTGCACTACCCTCATCTATATGCCTGGTCACCTCCTCAAAGAACTCTATCAGGCTTGTTCGACACGATCTGCCCTTCATAAAGCCATGCTGACTGTCCCTGATCAGACCATGATTCTCTAAATGTCTATAGATCCTATCTCTAAGAATCTTTTCCAACAGCTTTCCCACCACAGACGTAAGGCTCACTGGTCTATAATTACCCGGACTGTCCCTACTACCTTTTTTGAACAAGGGGACAACATTCGCCTCCCTCTAGTCCTCTGGTACCATTCCCGTGGACAACGAGGACATAAAGATCCTAGCCAGAGGCTCAGCAATCTCTTCCCTCGCCTTGTGGAGCAGCCTGGGGAATATTCCGTCGGGCCCCGGGGACTTATCCATCCTAATGTATTTTAACAACTCCAACACCTCCTTTCCCAATTAAAAATTTTCCTGTCCTCTCTGATTCTATCCTTTTCCATGATAATGCTAAAGGCCAGGGAGCGGTGGTCACTGTCCCCCAGATGCTCACCCACTGAAAGATCCGTGACTTGACCCGGTTCGTTACCTAGTACTAGATCTAGTATGGCATTCCCCCAGTCGGCCTGTCAACATACTGTGACAGGAATCCGTCCTGGACATACTTAACAAACTCTGCCCCATCTAAACCCTTGGAACTAATCAGGTGCCAATCAATATTAGGGAAGTTAAAGTCACCCATGATAACAACCCTATTATTTTTGCACCTTTCCAATTCTCCTCAAGCTTTTAATGAAATATAGCCGCTGTCATGCCTTACTGACAATGAATGCAAGGTTGTTGCTTCAACACCACTCAACCAGATGATCTTTCTCACTCCTGTGTGGGTCCTCGTCACCATCTGCCATTCCGCCAATAATAGTTATGTTGTCTGCAAGTTTCTAGATGACTCGCCACACATTCATGGGTGTGGACAAGGTAGAGCAGAGGACTAAGAATGCATTCTTGAGGCGCACCAGTGTTGATTCCAGAAAGGAGGAGATGTTATTTCCAATCCGCACAGACTGTTGTCTCCCAGTAAGATCCAGTTGCAGAGGCCCAGGTTTTGGAGCTTGTTGATTAGAACTGAGGGTATGATTGTGTTGAACATTGAGCTGTAGACAATAAAGAGCAGCCTGACATGGGTATTACTATGGTCCAGGTGATCTAAGTGGAGAGCCAGTGAGATCGCATCTGCTGTAGATCTATTGTGGTGTTAGGGAAATTGCAACAGGTTCAGATTCTTGCTAGGCAGGAGCTGATTCCAGCTACATTCAAAGCGTCAGATGTAAATGCCACTGGGTGGCAGTCATTGAGGCAGACCACCTTGTTCTTCTTGGCACTGGTATTATTGCCACCCTTCTGAAACAGGTGGGAACCTCCGAGTGCAGCTGTGAGAGATTGAAGACGTCCTTGACCACTCCTGCCAGTTGGTTGGCACAGGTTTTCAGTGCCCTACCAGGTACACTATCCGCCCCTGATGCCTTCTGAGGGTTCACCTTCTTGAAAGATGTTCTGACATCAGCCTCTGAGTCAGAGATCACAGTGTCACCGGATGGTGTATGCATTTGCATAGGTGTAGTTTTATTCTCCCCTTCAAAGTGTGTATAAAAAGACATTGAGCTCTGGGAGTGAAGCATCACAGCCATCCATGATGTTAGGTTTTGCCTCGTAGGAAGTAATGACCTACAAACCCTGTCTACTATAAGCCTACTGACTCTCACAGCCACCTGCACCATTCCTCTTCCCACCGTTTCTCTTGCAAAAATGCCATCCCCTTCATGCAATTCCTCCATCTCCACCGCATCTGCTCTCAGGGTGAGACTTTTCATTCCAGGATGAAGGAGATGTCTTTTTTTTAAAGAAAGAGGCTTCCCTTCCTCCACCGTCAACTCTGCTCTCAAACGCATCTCTCCCATTTCACGCCATCTGCTCTCATCCCATCCTCCTGCCACCCCATTAGGGATAGGGTTCCCCTTATCCTCACCTACCACCCCACTAGTTTCTGAGTCCAACATATAATTCTCTGTCACTACCGCCACCTCCAACGGGATCCCACCACCAAGCACATCTTTCCCTCCCCCCCCGCCCCTTCTGCTTTCCGCAGAGATCACTCCTACACAACTCCCTTGTCCGTTCGTCCCCTCCCCCCCCCCATCCCTTCCCACTGATCTCCCTCCCAGCACTTATCCTTGTAAGTGGAACAAGTGCTACACATGCCCTTACACTTCCTCCCTCACCACCATTCAGAGCCCCAGACAGTCCTTCCAGGTGAGGCAACACTTCACCTGTGAGTCGGCTGGGGTGATATACTGTGTCCGGTGCTCCCGATGCAGCCTTCTATGTATTGGCGAGACCAGATGCAGGCTGGGAGACTGTTTCGCTGAACACCCACGCTCTGTCCGCCAGAGAAAGCAGGATCTCCCAGTGGCCACACATTTTAATTCCACGTCCCATTCCCATTCTGATATGTCCATCCACGGCCTCTTCTACTGTAAAGATGAAGCCACACTCAGGTTGGAGGAACAATGCCTTGTATTCCGTCTGGGTAGCCTCCAACCTGATGGCATGAACATTGACTTCTCTAACTTCCGTTAATGCCCCCCCTCCCCTTCTTATCCCATCCCTTATTTATTTATTATTTTTTATTTTTTCCCCTTTCTTTCTCTCTTTTTTCTCCCTCTGTCCCTCTCACTATATCTTCCTCTGATGTTGCCCTCCCCCTTTCTTTCTCCCTTGGCCTCCCGTCCCATGATCCTCTCCCTTCTCCAGCCTTGTATCTTCTTGCCAATCAACTTTCCAGCTCTTGGCTCCATCCCTCCCCCTCCTGTCTTCTCCTATCATTTCGGATCTCCCTCTCCCCCTCCCACTTTCAAATCTCTTACTATCTCTTCTTCAGTTAGTCCTGACGAAGGGTCTCGGCCTGAAACGTCGACTATACCTCTTCCTATAGATGCTGTCTGGCCTGCTGCGTTCCACCAGCATTTTGTGTGTGTTGCTTGATCATGTTCCCTCTTGACTTCCTCCACACCAGAGAAAACAGACTTAGCTTCTGCAGTTTCTCCTCATGACTGAAATGCTCTATGTCAGGCAACATGTTGGTGAATCTCCTCTGCACCCTTTCCATGGCTATCACACCCTTCCTATAGCGTGGTGGCAGTACTCTAGCTGAGGTCTAACAATGTTTTGTAGTTACAGTGCAATTTCCCTGCTCTTGTATTCAATGTCCTGATGAAAGGAGGCCGGCACCCTATATGCCTCCTTAACCACATTATTTGCACGCCCACCTTCAAAGATCTTTGGACGTGTACACCAAGATCCTTCTGTTTCTCGGTAGTCTCAAAGACCTTCTGATTCATAGTTTATGTCCTAAGCTCAGGTATTCTCCCAAACCGCATTGCCTTGCATTTATCTGGAATTAACTCCATCTGCCATTAATACATCAGCTTCAACAACTCCACCGGTCTTTCCGTCATTTGTAAACTTACTGACCGTGCCTCCTCCTTCCACAACTAAATTATTCACATATGTTACAAACTACAAGGGTCCCAGCAGTGATCCCTGTGGGATATGGTTAGTCACTGGCATTGAATCACTGAATCACAGAGAGCTCTTTATCATCACCCACTCCTCTATGTTCAGCCAATATTGGATCCAAATTCACAACTTGTTCCAGATCTGATGAACCTTCAATGTGGGACTCTGTTGAAGTCATATAAACCACGTCTACAGTGCTGACCACATCAACAGACTTTGTTACCTTGTAAAAAATTTCAACCTACTTACTAGATGGTGATGAATATTGGTAGTTCAGGTTGAGGTGTTTGATGTTGCGGTGTTTGTTGAGTTTGGCAATTAGCTTGCAGACGTTTCATCACCAGTCGAGGTAATATCCTCAGTGTGCAGTTGTTGGTGTTTCTGTCTGGGAGTGCTTGCGTTTATATAGGGCCCCGTTCACTTGCTTTAGTCCTAATTGGAATCAGGACCATTTACCTGGACCCCTACCATCCGGGCCATGCTCCCTTCCTGCTGCTGCCATCAGGAAAGAGTGACAGGAGCCTCAAGTCCCACCACCAGTTTCGGGAAGTTATTACCTCTCAACCATTGAGCTCTTGCACCAGAGGGGATAAGTACATTCACCTCAACACTCAACTGATTCCACAGCCTATGAGCCCACTTTTAAGAGCTCTACAACAGGGGTCCCCAACCTTTTTTGCACCGCGGACCAGTTTAATATTGACAATATTCTTGCGGACTGACCAGCCAACCTGGTGGGGGGGGGGGTAATTACGACCGGAATATAGGTGATAAGTCAACTATAAGTCACTTATCAGTGGCTAATGCACTCAATTTTGTTTCTAAGAGGATTTATCTAATGAATTTAATATTAAACACACAGCGCATATTTTCCTCGCATGAATATAGTGATAAGTCGGTTATAAGTCATGAGGGGGTTTCTTATGTCCAGTCTATTCTGCAATTTAGTTTTCCTTGCATTCGTTGCAGAAAACTCCGCTTTGCAGATATATGATGTTGGAAATGGAAGCAACATTTTCAGTGCTTTCGTGGCTATCTCAGGATATTCAGCCTTGACTTTGATCCATAATGCTGGCAGAGATGTTATGTCAAACATACTTTTCAGCCCACTGTCATTTGCAAGCTCGAGGAGTTGACCTTCTTCCCGTGCTGACATGGATGATTCACCGGGGACATTCACAAACGGGTCACGGACCCATTCCTTTGCACGTCTTGGATCATTTGCGGTTGGGAAGTAACACTCGAATTCTATCGACAGCGAAGATAGGTGTTCGTGCACCAGCTGTGAGCCTCAGTCTCTCCCAAATTCCCAGCTAATGTTGGGAACATGTCAAATATGCCCCTGTCCACTCGCCGTCCCTACAGTTCCAGTTTGGCTGTGAAAGCAGACACTTTATCCACCAACTTGAAGACAGTTGTCATTCTCCCCTGAAGTGACAAATTGAGTTCATTGAGCAGGTTGAAGATGTCACACAGATAAGCGAGTTTTGCCATCCACTCCTCGTCACTGAAAAACCCTGGCCAGGGCTCTCCCCCTTGATAGCCACCTGACTTCAGTGTGTAAGAGAAGGTGTTTGTGCTCTGCATCCATTTCCTCACAAAGCTGCTCAAACAGATGTGAGTTAAGGGCTTTTGCTTTGATGTGATTGATAACTTCAACAACGTCACTCAATACGCTGTTAAGATCAGGTGACATTTTTCGGCTAGCCAGCAATTCCCTGTGTGTGACACAGTGTGTAGACTGGCATTCAGGAGCAACCTCTTCGACTCGGATAGTGAAACCAGACTCATTAAGCCCTTCCAACAGCTGTGCTTCGATGTCCTCCGCTATGTCATCGATTCTCTTTGAAACTGTGGTAGCTGAAAGAGAAACCTGTGCCATCTTGTTAGCTGCAGCTTCTCCCAACAGTCACGGCACATGTCCTTGGCAGCAGGCAGAATCAATTCTTCACCAACAGTGAAAGGCTTCTTAGCCTTAGCAATACGGCTAGCCACTAAGTACAGTGCTGTCAGGGCAGCAGCATTTGTGGAGGTGGTGGCTCTCAGCACTTGCTTCTGTCCCGCTTGCTCACATTTTTTTTCTGCTCAAAAAACTCAACGAGTTTGTCTTTAAGTGCAGAAGCAGCTTTGAGGGCTTCATTGCCTCATTAGACAGCTTGTCTCCACGTATCACACACAGGGGCTTGGAGCGTGTGAGTCACCAGTCGCAATAAAGTCATATTTTATGTACAACTCGTCATATTTTCTGTTGAAGGAAGCTTTCTTTTTTTCTGCAGTCTCGGCCTCAGCTGTCTCTGCGTTATCATCATCGTTAGGCCTTTTATGTCCCCTGCCATCTCTTCCAAAGAAACTCTCAAGCAACGTTTGTTTTTTACTCATCGAGTAGTTGTAGGTTAATAACCGACTGATGTCCTCGTGTGGGTAATGACCTCGCGTGTGTTCAAGTTCAACAGTGAGCGTGACAGGGAATGAGGAAAGGTGCAGTTGACTCGTATCATTTCCTCGCAGCCTGGTAGCACATGATTTGCGGCCCGGTGGTTGGGGACCACTGCTCTACAACATATGTTCTTGATATTTATTGCTTATTTATTCATTATTATTATTTATTGTTGTATTTTTATTTTTTCTCAGGTCATACTGGGAAAACCTGAGGTACTGCATAGCCAGGCATACTCATTTGTCAATTGCTAGGAACTTCTGGACTTTTCTGTGACTTTTATTATTATTACTTTTTCTCTTGTTTGTATTTGCATAGTTTGTTGTCTTTTGCACATTAATTGTTTATCTCTATTTGTCTGCATTTCTTTGATTCTTTTGTTGTTTTGTGGTATTTACTGTGAATGCCTGCAAGAAAATGAATCTCAGGGTAACATATATACTTTGAAAATAAATTTCCTTTGAACTTTGCGCTGTAACCTCATCATACCTCTCTCTGCCTTTAAATGCTCAAGCATTTAGTCAGCCATCCCTCCGAATGAGCCACAGAGGAGATGTTTGATAATGTCGCTGTAAAGTGCCCTGAGACATTTTTCCATTACAGGTGTCTGTTTTGAATACATGTTTGTGCAGGAAAACCTGCCCAAATGCCAATACGCTTTTTTTTTCTCCAGTAATATCAATGCTTTGATCACATTCCTTAGCAATATTGCTGGAGACAGTAACAGAGAAAGGTTACAGCAAATAATTGTTCATAGCATTTACAGAATGTTATTCATCCTGAGAATAGGAGCTAGTCAATAAATAGGCCACACTTGGGGGGGATGGTCCTGGGGTGAATTGGCAGCGCTATTAACCAACCTTGGGCAAAAATGTTTCACAATCAGAAAGATGAGAAGGTTTTCTGACCCACAGGACTTCACACTACAGCAAACTATGAAAGATGTTTGAATAAAACATTTGGTTTAGGTGTAGATCAGCAAGTATGTTGTATTGTAGTGGGCACTGGTCTGGTAGTGGTTGAGAAGTCATTACCTTGTAATACGCAAAAGAAGATAACAGGCGTTGTTAGAGAGGATGTTTCCTTCTGCAGGATTTGACTTTTTCAGAAGGGTAGCACGGCCTACAATATTTCCAGTTGTGGTGTATGGCTGTGAGAGCTGACTATTAGTAAGGCTGAAAACAAAAGAATCAACGCCTTTGAACTTGGATGCTGGAGGGAAGTGTTAAGAGTTCTTTCGACAGCAAGAAGATCCAACAAGTCAATACTTGAAGAAATACAGCCAGAATGCTCACTAGGAGGCTTGATTATGAGACAAAAAACTCAACTATTTCGGCCACACCGTGAGAAGACAGGATTCCTTGGAGAAGACTCTCACGTTGGGTAAAACAGAAGGTAAAAGGAGAGGACAACAGAGGCTACGATGGATAGATAATACTACCCAGACAATGTGTATGACCTTAGGGGATCTTAGAGAGGCAGTTCCCAACAATCAGGCTTGGTGTCCATGAGCTCACGAAGAGTCGGTCTCAACAATTGAACAACAGCAGCACAGAAAAATCTTCATTTTGTTCTAGCTATAAAACTCTGCCCTGCAATTAAACAGCCGTTATGCAGAGTTTGGAGAATGTTACATGTGGCTTTCTGAATGCACAATCTGACAACTGATCATTAATATGAACATGATGATTTGATTAGTAATTATTAATCGCTTTCAAAATTAAATGCCAACTAATTTAACTGCATTTTCAAGCAACTGATGTAACTCCTTACCTCTTTTTATAGCCAAGAATATTTGATTTTGCTGAACACATAACAAAAGAGGGAGGGAAACAGACTGAATCAAAAAATGAAAGAAATGAAAGGCCTTGAATTTGGCGTGGATTCTGTCCTTAGATGTCAGATAGCTCCATCTACTGGAGGGTTAGGGTAGTACAATTGAGTACTCATTCTGAGAGGAATAACAACAGAATAGTCATAGTCATACTTTATTGATCCCGGGGGAAATTGGTTTTCGTTACAGTTGCACCATAAAAATAAATAGTAATAGAACCATAAATAGTTAAATAGTAATATGTAAATTATGCCAGTAAATTATGAAATAAGTCCAGGACCAGCCTATTGGCTCAGGGTGGCTGACCCTCCAAGGGAGTAGTTGTAAAGTTTGATGGCCACAGGCAGGAATGACTTCCTATGACGCTCTGTGCTGCATCTCGGTGGAATGAGTCTCTGGCTGAATGTACTCCTGTGCCCACCCAGTACATTATGTAGTGGATGGGAAACATTGACCAAGATGGCATGCAACTTAGACAGCATCCTCTTTTCAGACACCACCGTGAGAGAGTCCAGTTCCATCCCCGCAACATCCCTGGCCTTACGGATGAGTTTGTTGATTCTGTTGGTGTCTGCTACCCTCAGCCTGCTGCCCCAGCAAACATGATAGCACTGGCCACCACAGACTCGTAGAACATCCTCAGCATCGTCCGGCAGATGTTAAAGGACCTCAGTCTCCTCAGGAAATAGAGACGGCTCTGACCCTTTTTGTAGACAGCCTCAGTGTTCTTTGACCAGTCCAGTTTATTGTCAATTCGTATCCCCAGGTATTTGTAATCCTCCACCATGTCCACACTGTTCCCCTGGATGGAAACAGGGGTCACCGGTATCTTAGCTCTCCTCAGGTCTACCACCAGCTCCTTAGTCTTTTTCACATTAAGCTGCAGATAACTCTGCTCACACCATGTGACAAAGTTTCCTACCGTAGCCCTGTACTCAGCCTCATCTCCCTTGCTGATGCATCCAACTATGGCAGAGTCATCCGAAAACTTCTGAAGATGACAAGACTCTGTGCAGTAGTTGAAGTCCGAGGTGTAAATGGTGAAGAGAAAGGGAGACAAGGCAGTCCCCTGTGGAGCCCCAGTGCTGCTGATCACTCTGTCAGACACACAGTGTTGCAAGCACACGTACTGTGGTCTGCCTGTCAGGTAATCAAGAATCCATGATACCAGGGAAGCATCCACCTGCATTGCTGTCAGCCTCTCCCCCAGCAGAGCAGGGCGGATGGTGTTGAACGCACTGGAGAAGTCAAAAAACATGTTGGAAACACTTACGCAAGCCAGGCAGCATCTGTGGAGAGTGGTTAATTGGTCATTGTAAATTTCCTGTGATTAGGCTATAATTAAATAGGTGGGTTGCTGGGCGGTGTGGCTCCTTCCACGCTGTATCCCTAAATAAAGTTAAATAATCCCTAGGCCTGCTCATTTGGATAACTATTAGGCAGTGCGGGCAAATACTGGAGTATGTGAAAGAGGATCCGCTTGTAGGATCGTACCAAGGACAAGCTGGAAGGTTCCACCACTCTCTGATAATGCAACCTTCAAAAAAAGTTTATTAACTTGTTGGTGAAACTGAGCATCACCTAGTGTTGGAGCCAAAATATTAATTAGAATCAAGTAGCAACTCATGATAAGTCACACATACAAAATGCTGGAGGAACTCAGCAGGTCAGGCAGCATCCATTGAAATGAACAAATGGTCGAGCTTTCAGGTCGAGACTCTTCTTCACGACTGGAAAGGAAGGGTGAAGACGCCAGAATAAAATGGTGGGGGGCGGGGAAGAGGGGAAGAAGGATGGTTAGAAGGTGATGGTGAAGCCAGCTGGGTAGGAGAGGTAAAGGGCTGGAGATGAAGGAATCTGATCAAAGAGGAGAAAGGGAAGGGGGAGGTGATAGGTAGGTGAGAAAGGGGTAAGGAGCCAGAGTGGGGAAATAGAGGGAGGGGGTATGGAATTTTCTTTTACCTGAAGGGGAAATTGACATTCATGTCATCAGATCTGAGGCTATTTTATGATAAGTTATTTATTTTCTCTACCTATTCCTTGAAAGGCTTAATTCTCTCAGTTGAGTTGGTCCTTTACGACTTCTACTGGCGTGGTAGTTTTTAAAGACTTTGGCAGGTACCTGTGAGCAATTAATTTTGCTTGTAAGAGGTAAAAAGTTCTTTTTTTAAAAAAATTCCTTTCGCCTAAGCAACCCTTCTAAATCATCCTTGGGTTTTTGTTAGCTCATGGGTAAGCTTTGCAATTCTGAGTCAAACTATCTTAAGATGGTGCATTTCATGATGTGCGTGGAAGCTCACTGATGAGTGCTTAGTTCTGGAGTAAGGCCCTGGAAGCACGCGGTTTGTGTTCTACATCTACCTTTGGCTTGAAAGTTAAATTGCAGTTCCACCTGCTGTCTAAGATTAAAAAAAAATCAAATTCTATCCAAAAAAAGACCCGGGGAATTCTCTTTGGTGTTCAAGACACTAGAGTCATTGTGAACTGTAGCACAGAAACAGACCCTTCGGTGCACCCAGTCTGTGTTCAACCATTACTCTGCTTAGTAGTGTAGCCCTCCACGTCTCTCCCATCCACGTGCTTATCCAAATTCAGCTTAAATGTTGAAATTGAACCTGCATCCACCAATTCCACCGGCAGCTCGTTCCACACTCTCATCATCCTGTGAAAAAGTTCCCTCTCATGTTCTCCCTAAGTGTTTTACCTTTTACCCTTAACCCATGACCTCTAGTTTTAGTCTCACCCAACCTCAGTGGAAAAAGCCTGCTTGCGTTTACTCTATCTATACCCATCATCATTTTGTATACCTCTATCAAATCTCTCGTCATTTTCCTACCCTCCAAGGAATAAAGTCCAAACCTGTTCAACCTTTTCCTGTAACTCAGGTCCTTGAGTCCCAGCAACATCCTTGTCAATTTTCTATGTACTCTCTCAATCTTATTGATATATTCCGTGTAGGTGTCCTGAACTGCACACAATACTCTAAATTAGACCTCCCCAATGTCAACATAGAACTTCAATATAACATCCCAACCTCCTGTACGCAGTACTTTGATTTAGGAAGGTCAGTTCCCCAATCCGTGGAGAATTTGTTCAAATGTCTCCTATCTCTCTTCACAAATAATGAAAACAACAGGAATTCTGCAGATGCTGGAAATTCAAGCAACACACATCAAAGTTGCTGGTGAACGCAGCAGGCCAGGCAGCATCTCTAGGAAGAGGTACAGTTGACGTTTCGGACCGAGACCCTTCGTCAGGACTAACTGAAGGAAGAGCTAGTAAGAGATTTGAGAGGGGGAGGGGGAGATCCAAAATGATAGGAGAAGACAGGAGGGGGAGGGATGGAGGCAAGAGCTGGACAGGTGATTGGCAAAGGGCATATGAGAGGATCATGAGACAGGAGGTCCGGGGAGAAAGACAAGGGGGAGGGGGGGAAAACCAGAGTGCGGAAACGAGTTCGGTGGGGCAGGAGCAAGCTGAGACAATAGGTCTGCCAGGACAGGCAGGTTTGTGGATCTTGGGTAGGTTCCCCCCCCCCACCCCCACCTTGTCTTTCTCCCCGGACCTCCTGTCCCATGATCCTCTCATATCCCCTTTGCCAATCACCTGTCCAGCTCTTGGCTCCATCCCTCCTCCCTCCTGTCTTCTCCTATCATTTTGGATCTCCCCCTCCCCCTCCCCCTCCCACTTTCAAATCTCTTACTCACTCTTCCTTCAGTTAGTCCTGAGGAAGGGTCTCGGCCTGAAACGTCAACTGTACCTCTTCCTAGAGATGCTGCCTGGCCTGCTGTGTTCACCAGCAAATTTAATGTGTGTCACAAATAATGAATGTGGCTTTAAGCTCCCTTGTCTGTACTTGTTTCTTTTCAGATATGTCACTGCAAATTGCAAGAACCAAATTTTCAATGGAGACATCATAATCACCAAGCTATGACTATGGAGGTTGGAGGCATCTGCTGGAGGAGATGAGCAGCAATACAAGGGGCTTCCAGCTGGACTTTATGAAGTAAAGGAGGTGAGAATGGGAACTACTGGGGGTAAGGTGAAAGACAAATGGAATCAGAGCCAGAACCCAAAGAGTAGTCACATTCGGTAGTACCTTCCCTTGGGAGCAGCTGTATTAAAGTGCTGCACTTTACGTGACCTGCTTCAGTTCAACTGTTTCAACCAGCTGTTCTTTTTTCAAAAAAAAAGCTACATGCATTTGTGTAGAGCGCAATACCAATTCTAGACACCCTCCAGGGATGCCCAAAAATAGCACAAAGCAGTGTCAGGTCAGAAGACTTTCTCGTTTACCCTTGCTGCTTCCTGCACCAGCCGAGGCCCGTAAACTACCACAAGAACCACTACAAAAATCTTAACTTATGGTTCTGGTTCCATTTGCCTTTCACCTAACCCCCAGTAGTTCCTGTTCTCACCTCCTTTACTTCATAAAGTTGAGCTGCAAGTCCTTTGTATTGCTGCTCATCTCCTCCAGCAGATGTCTCCAGCCTTCATAGTCATCTCCCTCTAGCTCATTTCATCTACATCTTAATTATTTCAACCCCTGCTTTAAATATACCTATTGACTTGGCCTCCAAAGCCATCCGTGGCAATGAATTCAGCAAATACACTGGCGTCAGGCTAAAGAAATTCCTTTTCACCTCAGTTCTAGAGAGCCATCCTTCTATTCTGAGTCTGTGCTCTCTCGTCCTGAACACTCCCACTATTGGAACATCCTCTCAATGTCTGTTCTATCTCGGCCTTTCAATACTTGGTAGGTTTCTCCAGTGAGTACAGGCCCAATACAGCTCCTCGTACGTTAACTCTTTCGTTCCCAGGATTATTCTTGTGACCCTCTCCAATGCTAACATATTCTTCCTTAGATATTGCTCACAATACACCAATTTTGTTCTGACCAATGCCTTATAGAGCCTCAGCATTACATCTTTGCTCTCGTACTCTTGCCCTCTGGAAATGGATGCTGACGCTGCATTTGCCTTCCTTACTCAACCTCCAGTGTCTGCCGTCTCTTGTGTGTATGTTTTAATTTTAACTTCTTTTTGTAAAAGTTTGTGTATATGATGAAGTCTATTCAATGCTTGTCATTCACAGGGCTTTGTATTTACGTCAGCATGTTGACACAAATGGCCCCTCAAGCATATGCCACCACTGAATAAGTTAAACACAAGGTTAGCTCCATGAATTCAATCCCATTCAACAAGCTGAGTTTGAGCTGGAGCCCCAGGGCAGCAGTGAGGGAGAGCCCAAACAGGACAGTTTGCAAAAGGCACAGTATCCCGTCACCTTAGTTAAACCTGTTACCTTGCCCCAGACCCAACCTGCTGTGCATGCCACACAATCACCCATTGCTCCTGGCAGGTACAGGACATACTATTCATCATCTTGAAGCCAGGTGAACCTCCTGTGGAGTCGTTGCAGGACCTGCCAGCTCTCTAGAATCTTTTAATGTGGCCCTAGGCCCAGCTTTGGATAAGCAGCACATCTCTTGACTTGAGGCGACCCTATTGTATACTGAACGTAGACGCAATGAAATTCTTCCTCCTGGATTCATTTAGTCCCCCAGCTTACACTCCAGACATTGACACATTGACCCCTTCGGTGACATTTAATTTCACAGACACAAGAGATTCAGCCCATGCTGGAAATCCAGTGCAACCAACACCGAATGTTGGAGGAACTCAGCAGGTCAGGCTGCATCTATGGAGAGGTATAAACAGATGACGTATATGGACGTGACTGATCTTAGCCCGAAACGTTGACTGTTTAATCCTCTCCATAGATGATGCTATTTGACCGGAGTTCTTCCTGCATTTTGTGTGTGTTGCATTTAATTGTATAGTGTGAAGCCACAATTCTGATCTAAGGCCCTGAAATATTTTAGACAGATTGCACTGAAGATAGAATAATAGTTTTTGAAGCCCATGCATCAATCAGATCTCTGCTAGACATTTTGAATGACTCTGAGTAATGCATCTTCCATTTGGCTTGTCTAACTTTCCACTGATTATGGACTACTGTGCAAATGGTAAGCTATCAAGCGTGGGACTGAATCACAGGGACTTTCAGATTCAGGTTCATTTATTACATGTACATCAAAACGTACAGTGAAGTGCGTCATTTGCGTTAATAATCAACACAACCTAGGGACGTACCGGGCAGCCCGCAAATGTCGCCACACATTTCAGTGCCAACATAGCTCAGCAGGACAACACAGAACGTAACAAAGAACAAAACAAGCCCCATTCCTCCCCCCCCAACCTCCCCCTGATTCACCCAGCCACACCTCCCTTCAGTAACAAGCTCTGCATCCAGTGACAACTGGCCTTTTGGAGATTACAATGGTCTTCCCCTGAAGTCAGAGTGGGAGTGTCCGGCTGACTGCGATAGGAAGAGGAATGAGTTCCATCTGTGATGACCGCTTGGACAGGACACACCTTCCTCACTTCAGAATCCTTGAGAGCTGAGATCTTTGGAACTGTGTCATCAAAGAAACATGTCTAGAGTTAGAGATCAGAACTGGAAGTGTGAGTAGACGTAAGAAAAAGATGCAATAACTGTAACTAGGCTTTTTATTAAGCCTAGTGTAAATATCTGCAGTGCAATAGCTAAGCATTAGAGGACTAATGGTAGTGGATGGTCTGAGGATGGAAACACTGGCAATCCCTCTGCATGTGCTTTGTTTTAAATGGGTTGATGCAATGTTTGTTGGCTCTCTTTGTTGCTTTCAAGGAGTGGTTGCTATGGATGACCTCCAACTTGGTATACAGCATGTATTAAACAGAGCTGTGTCTTTTTTGTACAGGCCAAAGAACTAGGTACATAGATGGGAAATGTAACAACATTTTGTCAATGAGCCTGCATGAGAGAAAGTGTGTTCATATGTGCTCTGGCTTGGTCGTGGACTTGGAATTCTGGTTAAGGACCTCCCGTGCTGAGGAACACAGATTCTTTGGGTATTTAAAGAAACATTTTAAGAGAAAATCATCTGGTTGCAGGTCAATGCTGCTAGGATTAAGCATTTTTTTTTTTTTTAGTTTGATATTTTAACCTTGTAACAAGCTGTAGGGTAAGCCAACCCTTATGTTCAGGGCAAAAGCAAAATACTGCAGGTGGAGGAAATCTAAATAAACAGGAGAATCCTGGAATTAGTTGTCGGATCAGGCAGCCCCTATGGAGTGAAGAATATACTCAGCATTTTCTCTTGATGAATTCCAATTATTAACAGGGAAAAAAAAAGTGTGTGACACTTGCGGGCTGCCCGCAGCACATCCTAGGGTGTGTCGGTTGTTAACGCATTCCTCTGTACAGTCACTGGAAAATCAGACTGATGATCTCCGGGCAAAGCTGCTGTATTAGAGGCAGATGAGGCATGGCTCCATTGTTTGTTGCATTGGGACTTGATTAACAGTGAACACACAGCTATCCGACAAGCAGGTTTTACGATCTTCAGAATGGATCGAATCTCGAATTCTGCTAAGAAAAGAGGTGGCGGTGTATGCTTTTTAGTCAATTCTTATTGGTGCACGAATGTTGGGGTTACATTGATTTCTTGTTGCCCTGACTTAGAACAACTAATGATTAAATGCAGTCCATTCTATTGCTTCAGCAGTTGTAGTCTGTGATCCTGACCACTGTTTATACACCACCAGTGGTGGATTATAAGCAAGCACTCACAAAACTGCACAGAAACAGCTCATCCCCATGCATTTCAAATTATAGTCGGCAACTTTAACCAGGCCTGTTGGAGGAAAACCCTGCCCAGTTATCACCAACACATCACCTGTTGCACCAGAGGGCTCGACACACTAGACCACTGCTACGCTACGATAAAGCATGTCCTATCATTCCTTACCGAGATGCATCTTGGCCAGTGGAATCATTTGCTGTACTCCTACTGCCTGCATTCAGACAGAGCCTGAACAGCAAGGCTCCAGAGATCAAGACAGCTAAGTGTTTGTCAGGAGAGGCTGAAGAATGGTTACAGGATGCCTTGAGTCAGTGGGCTGGGCCATGTCAAAAACTCATCTGAGGATCTGAATGACTACATCAGGGTTGTTACAGACTTTATTAAAACAGCTGTGGATGAAAGTGTCCCCAAAAAATCATTCAGGGTTTTTCCCAATCAGAAGCCCCAGATGAACAATGAAATCTGGAACTTGCTGAGAGCCAGAGCAGAGGAATTCAAATCTGGAGATCAAGAATGCTATGAGGTGTAGGAATGATCTCTGGAAAGCCATCTCTCGGGCGAAGTGGAGATTCTGGACTAGACTGGAATCAATGAGGGATGCTCAACAGCTGTGGCAGGGTTTGAATGCCATAACCTCCCACAAAGTTAAATCCAGCAACATTGGGGACAGCAGAGCTTTGCTTCCAGATGAGCTCAATGCCTACTGTACTCGCTTTGACCACCAGGACGGAGGAACCATCGCACAACCCCATGTGTCCCGATGATCCTTTGGTCTCGGTATCTGAAGATGATGTACAGGCTGCCTTCAAGAGAGTGAATCCAAGGAAAGCATCCGGTCTGGACGGAGTACCTGGCCGAGTACTGAAGACCTGTGCTGACCAACTGGCTAGTGTATTCACGGATATCTTCAACCTCACACTCCAGCAGTGTGTAGTACCCACCTGCTTCAAGCAGGCCTCAGTTGTACTGGTGCCCAAGAAGAGCATGGTAACCTGTCTCAATGACTATCACCCAGTGGCACTCACATCCACAGTGATGAAGTGTTTTGAGAGGCTGGTGTTGAAGCACATCAGCTCCTGTCTGAGTGGTGACTTGGATCTGCTCCAATTCGCCTACTGAAGCAACAGCTATCTCATTGGCTCTTCACACAATTCGGGAACATCTGGACAGCAAAGATGCACACATCAGGATGCTCTTTATCAATTACAGCTCAGCATTTAATACCATCATCCCCTCAACACTAATCAGTAAACTCCAAGACTTGGTCCTCAGTACCCCCTTGTGCAGTTGCATCCTGGATTTCCTCACTTGTAGACCCCAGTCAGTTCAGATTGGAAAAAACATCTCCTCCACAATCTCCATCAGCACAGAAGCACCACAGGGATGAGTACTTAGCCCCCCTGCTCTACTCACTTTACACCTATGACTGTGTGACTAAATACAGCTCCAACACCATATATGTTTTGCAGAGGTGTGGGCTGTATCAAGGGGGTGATGACTCAGCACACAGGAGGGAGATTGAAAACTTGTCTGAGTGGTGCCATAACAACAACCTCTCACTCAATGCCAATAAGACCAAGGGACTGATTGTAGACTTCAGGAGAGGGAAACCAGAGGTCCATGAGCCAGTAGTCAACGGAGGATCAGAGGTGGAGAGGGTCAGTAACTTTAAATTCCTGGGTGTCACTATCTCCGAGGACCTGTCCTGGACCCATCATATAAATATTATTGTGAGGAAAACATAACAGTTCCTCTGCTTCCTCAGGAGTCTGCAGAGATTCAGCATGTCTTCGAAAACCTTGACAAACTTCTATAAACATGTGGTGGAAAGTGTGCTGGCTGGCTGCATTGGGAACGCCAATGCCTTTGAGTGGAAAAGCCTACAAAAAGTAGTGGATATGGCCCAGTACGTCACGTGTAAAACCCTCCCGACCATTCAGCACATCTACATGAAACATCTCAGGGTTGAATGCGGTGAAATGTACTGTATATACTCTGATAATTTTTACTTTGAACTTTGTACATTTCAATGTATGTGTGAAAATTAAATGTGAATCTGAACATGAAGAAAATGAGGGAATTCATGGGGTGCGCAGCAGCGTAGCGGTCAGTGTAATGCTATTACAGCATCAATAAGCCGGGTTCAATTCCCACCACTGTCTGTAAGGAGTTTGTAAATTCTCTCTGTGACTGTATGGGTTTCCCTGTCTGTAGGGAGTTTGTAAATTCTCCCTGTGACTGTACGGGTTTCCACTGTCTGTAAGGAGTTTGTAAATTCTCCCTGTGACTGTATGGGTTTCCACTGTCTGTAAGGAGCTTGTAAATTCTCCCTGTGACTGTATGGGTTTCCACTGTCTGTAAGAAGTTTGTACGTTCTGACTGCTGGAGTCAGTTATCAAAGATGTGATAACAGCACATTTGGAAAGCAGTGAAACCATCGGACAAAGTCAGCATGGATTTGTGAAAGGAAAATCATGTCTGACGAATCTCATAGAATTTTTTGAGGATGTAACTAGTAGAATGGATAGGGGAGAAACAGTGGATGTGGTATATTTGGATTTTCAAAAGGCTTTTGACAAGGTCCCACACAGGAGATTAGTATGCAAACTTAAAGCACACGGTATTGGGGGTAAGGTATTGATGTGGATGGAGAATTGGTTAGCAGACAGGAAGCAAAGAGTGGGAATAAACGGGACCTTTTCAGAATGGCAGGTGGTGACTAGTGGGGTACCGCAAGGCTCAGTGCTGGGACCCCAGTTGTTTACAATATATATTAATGACTTGGATGAGGGAATTAAATGCAGCATCTCCAAGTTTGCGGATGACACGAAGCTGGGTGGCAGTGTTAGCTGTGAGGAGGATGCTAAGAGGATGCAGAGTGACTTGGATAGGTTGGGTGAGTGGGCAAATTCATGGCAGATGCAATTTAATGTGGATAAATGTGAAGTTATCCACTTTGGTGGCAAAAATAGGAAAACAGATTATTATCTGAATGGTGGCCGATTAGGAAAAGGGGAGGTGCAACGAGACCTGGGTGTCATTATACACCAGTCATTGAAAGTAGGCATGCAGGTACAGCAGGTGGTGAAAAAGGCGAATGGTATGCTGGCATTTATAGCGAGAGGATTCGAGTACAGGAGCAGGGAGGTACTACTGCAGTTGTACAAGGCCTTGGTGAGACCACACCTGGAGTATTGTGTGCAGTTTTGGTCCCCTAATCTGAGGAAAGACATCCTTGCCATAGAGGGAGTACAAAGGAGGTTCAGCAGATTGATTCCTGGGATGGCAGGACTTTCATATGAAGAAAGACTGGATGAACTGGGCTTGTACTCATTGGAATTTAGAAGATTGAGGGGGGATCTGATTGAAACATATAAAATCCTAAAGGGATTGGACAGGCTAGATGCAGGAAGATTGTTCCCGATGTTGGGGAAGTCCAGAACAAGGGGTCACAGTTAGAGGATAAAGGGGAAGCCTTTTAGGACCGAGATTAGGAAAAACTTCTTCACACAGAGAGTGGTGAATCTGTGGAATTCTCTGCCACAGGAAACAGTTGAGGCCAGTTCATTGGCTATATTTAAGAGGGAGTTAGATATGGCCCTTGTGGCTACGGGGGTCAGGGAGTATGGAGGGAAGGCTGGGGCAGGGTTCTGAGTTGGATGATCAGCCATGATCATAATAAATGGCGGTGCAGGCTCGAAGGGCCAAATGGCCTACTCCTGCACCTATTTTCTATGTTTCTATGTTCTCCCCGTGACAGTATGGGTTTCCATTATCTGTAAGGAGTTTGTAAATTCTCCCTGTGACTGTATGGGTTTCCACTGTCTGTAGGGAGTTTGTAAATTCTCCCTGTGACTGTATGGGTTTCCCTGTCTGTAGGGAGTTTGTAAATTCTCCCTGTGACTGTATGGATTTCCACTGTCTGTAGGGAGTTTGTAAATTCTCCCCGTGTCTGTATGGGTTTCCCTGTCTGTAAGGAGTTTGTACGTTCTCCCCATGTCTGTATGGGTTTCCACTGGGTGCTCCAGTTTCATCCCACATGAGAAAAATGTACAGGTTAGGTCAATTGGTCACATGGGTGTAATTGGGGATTGTGGACTCAATGGGCCGGAAGAATCTGTTTCCACACTATGTCTCTAAATAAAATAAACAAGCTTTAAGGTACAGTTTTTCTGCTGTATCCTTTAAGCCTGCTTTAGTGTAACTTTTCCCAGTACTTTAATAAAGGTCAGTGACATGATATGTTACCTCCATTTTCTTTTTCACCACATCCACCCTGTTATCTCTATCTTTTTCACCACATGAAACTGGCCTAGATCATTTATTTCTTGTATGGTTTGTGACCCACAACTTGTCACTCAAAGTAAACCATAATGCAGTTCTTTCTTTAGGAATCTTAATTTATTAAAGCTTACTGTTAGTACCACTGGGTATAAAATGATCTTAACATTTTGTCAATTCTTAAATAACCTGAACATGAGATTGTTCAAAGCCAGTGTCATTAGTTGTACTTTGAAGTAGAACAGTGGACCCATGCTAATTGAGACAGACTTAATTGTTTTTTAGATTTTTTTAGGTTCATAATGATGGTTTGAGGGACAGAGAGGGGAGTTAGGGATCAGGTTAGGGTTTAGTGACAGGGATTTGGGGGAATTAGTGTCTAAGGCTCTGAAGGCCAGTGACACAGATGTGGTTGGATGTCAGGCTGACAAAGTAGCATGGACAAGGGCTGGTAGCAAGTCTGGAGCTTGGGTCTTCATTCATTGTTATTGGTGAGTCCTGGAAGATCAAAGCTTGAAGATCGATTGGAAGTCCAGGTCAAACCTGAGGGTCGACAGATTGGAAGTCCAGATCAAACCTGAAGTTTGAAGATCGATTGGGAGTTCAGAAGTCGAGGCCTGATGGCCAAAGCCCTGAGTCTGTGAATCTGTACAAGTCTACAGTCCATTGAGGATCTAAAGGATTTAAAGTCTGGAGGCTGAAGACTGACTGCACCAGGATTAGAGGGCTGGATGTGCATGGGAGGGAGGAACAGGGCTTGCTTTGCTGTTTTTGTTTTGCTGCTCTGTATGTTCTGATTTACTTTGCTGAGTATGGTGGGCTTGTTATATTGGTGCCAAAATGTGTGGCGACACTTGCGAGTTGTCCCCTGCACATCTTTCTATGTGTTGGTTATTAACATAAATGATACATTTTGCTGTTTTGATGTACTAGTTATAAATAAATCTGAATCTGAAGACGGCTCTAGCAGGGCCTGATCACCCGTCACCTTGCATCCTCTTACTTTGGACCAAGGCCTTGCCCTTTTGAATCCGTGAGGTTCTGGTGTACACTGCCATTCCCGTTTTGAAGAATTCATGCACGTGCAACTTCCACTCTTCAATGCGAGGTTAAGGATTTGGAGTATTAAAAACCTCACAGACAGTCTCATCATTGACAAGTGGAACTGTATGGTCTGGGAATTCACTGACATCATGTGAGAGGCCATAAGGATATTCACCTCACCTGCACTATGAGTGGTACCAATGACCACCATTGAATCCATTCTGTTATCAATGATAACTTGTCCCCAGAACAACAACAGCAGCAACAGAAAAGCTACTGGAACAAAGGTGTTGTCAATGATCTTAGAGGCCAGACTTGGTCAGCACTTCACAGGCAATTTGGAAATCACAGCCAATAATCCCCATAGTGGGCTGGCCTCAGGTCCAAAGCAGCCACAAAAAGACCTTCTGCCCTCTCAACTAGAAAACACCAGACAGCTTTGATAAGGATGATAAGCAGATCTAGGATCTAACTAGATTGGTAGGAGAAAAGAAATGGTCCTATAGATATCTGAATGCCAGCAGAAAACTCAATGAACTCGGATGGGGAATGGAAAAAGTGTAGAAGATCTTGCTGCTGGTTGATAACCAGAACCTCAAGGTAGTATGTGGTGACTTACATATTCTTTGATAATAAATTTACTTTGACTTTGACTTGATTGCAGCTGAACCCATGTAAGTAAGTGGATATTATTCCATTACACTTCCGATGTGTTCAATACGCACAGAGGAAAGTGAGTCACTTGCCACAGGATTCCCAGTTACTGATCTACTCTGCTCTTGGAGTCTCCTTATGTTGCTGTCACAGTTTGATTTCTGGTCAAAGCTGTCTCCAAGGATGTCTGTCAAAATAATGTAATTGAGTGCCGAGGATCAGTGATTGAATTTTTTTTGGTTGGAGATGGCTGTTGCTTGGTATTTTTGTATCATGAATGTTACATGCCACTTACCAGCTCATGCCTGACTGTTGTGTAGGACTTGTTGGATGTAGTTATAAACTCCTTCATTTGTTCAGAAGTTGTGAATGGATTTGAATATTGTTGATTTGGTAGTGGACATCCCTTCTTCAGACCTTTCTTTGGAAAGACGATGGTTGACTGAGGACCCTACTCTGAGGAAGTCCTCGCCTTGGGTGGGTGATTGATCTTCAATAGCTATGACTGCCTTCATTTTGATGTCTTTTCAGCATTTTCCCCTTGAGATTCATTGACTTCAATTTTACCAGTGTTCCTTGATGCCATGTTCTTGTTGCCCTGATGTTAAAAGACTTTCACACCTCACCTCTAGACTTCATCTCTTTGGTCCATGTTAGTGCCAAGGCTATGATTGGGCGTGGGGCTGATTGGCTTTGGCAAGAGCAAAGTGATTACTGTTCACTAGTACTGCCAATGATGCATCTTTCTTCACTTTGCTGATGACTGTAAGTATATTCTTTGGGCAGTTATTAGCTGGATTGGATTTGTTGTGTTTTACGTGAACAGGCCATAGCAGGGCAGTTTTGCACATTCTTGGGTAGATGCTGTTGTTATAATTATATGGGACGGATTTG